>NC_088359.1:16490000-16790000 GCF_036884655.1 Musa acuminata AAA Group
AAATTGTTGGAAGTCCTTATTACATGGCACCAGAAGTTTTAAAGAGAAATTATGGCCCAGAAGTTGATGTCTGGAGTGCAGGCGTGATTCTTTACATCCTGCTTTGTGGTGTACCCCCATTTTGGGCAGGCAAATTTTCTTCCATAGAAGGATGATAAATATTAGGGAATTTTATGAGAGCTTGTAGGTGTGCACATCTATTTTGCTTCTCAACATCTGGTAGTGATCTAACTTTTTATGCAAGTGCAGAATCTGAACAAGGTGTGGCACAGGCAATTCTTCGTTCTGTCATAGATTTTAAAAGAGAACCATGGCCAAAAGTTTCTGATAGTGCTAAAGATCTTGTCAGGCATATGCTTGATCCAGATCCCAAGCAGAGGTTTACAGCTCAGCAAGTGATTGGTAATTTTTAACTCCATATCCATTTCACTTACCTTCTCATTTATTCTGTTTACATTATTGTAGTTTTGTGATATTATATTTACTGAAGTTTATTCTAGTAATTTGTCAACAATCACTGGCCGACAGTGAACTATTCTTGACTTGCTCAATGTGCCCAACAAGTCAAGGAGTCATTATTATTCATTCTTTGCAAAAATTTAGCACCGTTGGACACTTACTAGATACTACCTTTCCGTTGGGTTTTTACACTGCCATGTATGCTCTACAAAAGTTACCCTCAACTTGTAACTCATACTGACTGAGTAAAATTCTTGCATCATTATTCTATGTATGTCTACTTTCTTTAGTTGATCTAGTGTTCATAGCATGTACTGCATCTTTAAGATATACCTCAACGTTGCAGATCATTCATGGCTGCAGAATGCCACGAAGGCTCCTAACGTAAATCTAGGTGAAACCGTCCGTGCAAGACTCCAGCAGTTCTCTGTGATGAACAAATTTAAAAAGAAAGCACTAAGGGTAAGAGCTAAGAAAATTCATTGATGTATTCATTTCATGTCCAGTTAATAACACACACAACATTCACATTTGATTCCCAATACTATGCATGACTAAGAATTTTCTTGATACCTGACCTCTGGCTATGTTACTTCATCAATGTTCTTGTTCAAACAGAATTCAGCCACTGACACATGCAGACTAATCATTCCAGGTGGTGGCCGAATATTTATCTGTTGAGGAAGTTGCAGACATTAAGGATATGTTTGAGAAGATGGATATAAACAAAAATGGAAAAATAACTTTTGAGGAGCTGAAATTTGGTTTGCGTAAGCTTGGTCACCAGATTCCTGATGCAGATGTACAGATATTAATGGAAGCAGTGAGTACATCACCGAGTGTCTTAGTTGTTTTTCGAGAGGCTGTATCCGACTTGTGGTCTTGTCAAACCCCTGCATGTATGCTTGAAAGCAAAGACACAAGCCTTGATTACTATTCTTGCAATTTATGATCCACAATAATAGAACTTCTGAAAAAGTAAAAGGGAGAGATATGGCTGCACAAATTGTTAAAAAAGTGTCGTAATTTATCCCCACATGTTTACAATGAAAATATTGTTTCAAAAACTGCTAGACTAATTATATATTGTTGCTGATACAGGCTGATGTTGATGGAACTGGCACCCTGGACTATGGAGAATTTGTTGCTGTTTCAATTCACTTACGAAAGATTGGAAATGATGAACACCTGCACAAGGCCTTTTCATACTTTGATCAGAACAAGAGTGGATACATAGAAATTGAAGAGCTCAGGGACTCCTTGGTCGATGACTTAGGTACAAATCATGAAGAAGTCATTAATGCTATCATTCATGATGTAGACACAGACAAGGTCAGTAACCATATTGCCTTCGCTAACACCCCTACAACCGTTTCTTTACATGTGCATGCTTTTTGCTTCCTAACTCTCATATGCAGTCCAAGAATTCTTCTTTTTGTTAAATAGACAATTGGAAAATGAAAATAATGTATAAGGAAACTAAGCTACCATATATTATTTCTGCTTCTTTATTGATCTCAGCAACTTCTTTATGAACTTAAAACAATAAAAATTGTTATGAGCAATAATCTAATATCTTTCTGTTGTGGGGGCTTTTTGTCACAGGATGGGAGGATAAGTTATGAGGAATTCGCGGCAATGATGAAGGCAGGCACGGACTGGAGGAAGGCATCAAGGCAGTACTCGAGGGAGCGGTTCAGTAGCCTCAGCTCAAAATTGCTGAAGGATGGATCGTTGCAGCTGTAAGTTGGGTGGGTGTAGATAAAAACTAAACAAACATATATATGTATGTGTGAAAGAAATCGGAAATCCTGTTTTTGTTGGTTTCACATTATTCTTTCTCATTCCCCTTTCGACTTAGGACTTGAGTTTTCTGCCACATCTTTGGTTCTATTTTCTTTGAGATGGCAAAGGGGATTGCAAACTTTGTGTTTAGATATGTTTTAAGTAGGGTCATGTAATATGGGTATATGGCTGTAAATATATGACTGGTTTTAGGATACTGATGCAGTAAGGTGGATGCAACAAGTATTGTGGAATGATATCTGAACCTTTCATGCATTTGGTGTGACTCCTGCCATCTTATCTCTAATATATCAAGTGTCCTGGTTTGTTTCTTGATTAACAATATTGGTGATCAAGAATCCAACAAATCAGTGGAGATTTGACATTTAAGTTCCACTGGCTCTGTGACTAATCTTGAGTTCCTCACATTTGACATAAAGTTCCACTCACATTAAGTTCCACAAGTCATCATCATCTACTTTTGCAGTCTCTCTAAACACGGTTGCATCCATATTTCCATTTGCATCTACAAATTGTACATCTTGCTTCATTGCACTCGGTTTGTTTTCTGTCACTAAACATATATGTTGTCAAGGCTAGAAGAACCTCAGGATTGATACAACAACAATAAAATGTAATGTCTCGATTATTTAGAGTTATGTATATGCATTTCCTTCAATATTTAATTAGACCGAGAGATTTCAAACGTTTATTTATATTTTCTATTAAAATCATTTTAGGTCACTTTCCAAATCGTAGCAAAACTATATGTCCCAATTATTTAAGATTGACTATATTGATTTTTTTTTTAACTATATGGAAACTCATATTATCAGCTAAATTGAGTCTTTGGCTCGTTATAGATAGATCTTAGTGAAGTGATTTTAAGTTTTCCTATGCATTGTATCTTTCTTCTTATAAAGAATAGTAATTTTTTCATATCTTCTAACAGCCACATTTATTAGGGCTCCTTAGCATATATGGATATCATCATAGACGAGCCTCTCTCATCTTGTTTATATCTAATTATTCACACCACCAATATTGGTTCTCTGTCAAAAAAATAAAAAAAGAGAAAAAATATTAGTTTTATTTTTTTTAGAATATGCTTATACTATGTTTGATGATTTTTTTTTTCTTTTTTTATCTGCTATTAAAATTATATCTATAAATAAAAATATGTATCAATTATTATTGAAAGAAAAATCACAAGAATAATAAGTTATAATGTCTCAATTATTTAAAATCGGTAGCGAACAATTTTTTTCCACTATTTAGTTTTTTTTAAGAAAAACATCTCATTTAACTAAATTATCTGATTTCTTATAATATGTTCATATTATATTATATGATTATTTTTCATTTTATCTATTATCAAATCCATGCGCAACTGTTCATAAATGAAAACATGTATAATTTCTATTCGGGCCCCACGCAGAAGACGAGGCAATGAGCAAACAAACTTGCCTGTGCTGGTCATCCTCTTGGCTTGACTTGCTTGGCCATGTGACATGGAAGTGTTGTGAGCAGCAAGGCAAGAGAGGTTGTTGAGAACATGAGGAGGCTATTAATTGCCTGTTGACTTCTAAGTAGCCAAGTCCTCCGTGGCTGCAGACAATCCATTCAATCTGCAAAAGCACTCGGAATCGGGATCTCCACAGAGAACAGGCAAATCAAGATTTGCTTTTGCTTTTGCTGTTGCCGAAGGAGCTTATGGTTCATTCAAGTTATAAGGTCAACGAAGAAAATAACAGCCTACTTTGATTCACGAGACTTCCATTAATGTAAGGAGGTTTTGAGACGATAAGTGTTGCATCAATTGAAGGTTCGATGTTACTACCATATTTGATATATAGGGATTTACTATTTTGGCCCTCCTCAATTCCATCTCTATGAAAGCTTTCCTAACCTTGATGTAAACAATTAAACAATTTATACGTTATGCATACGTAAGTTTAACTAATAGTCCTTGTAATATAGGGTAATTTTGAATTTGGTATCCGATCATTAATTCTTTCAATTGATATTTTATTATTCTTTAGTTTGTATACATTTGACTATAAATTGAAGTTCTTGCTTAATGTCCTTTCCATTGCTATAAATTAGCTACATACATATTAATACGAGCATGGATGTACCATTCGAAATGGTATGAAACATATGATACATATTAATCTACTAGCTGATTGTACCCACTATACTTATAATTTGATCGTTCCGATTGATATTAGTTAGTAGTAGTAAAAGCCAACCTAACCAACATTTAAATCAAATCAACTTTCGACAGTCAATTTAACTGTTGGGCTCTTATTTAGACCCTTAAATCTTTCTTAAATGATCAGTGGGTCCTATTTTGACCCTTTAAATCTTTCTCCTCTCCTCTGCTGCTCTTTCACTCTCTCACTCAATCCTATTCTCACTCGTTTAATCTTCATAATCGATTATTAGTAGAAATCGATCTCTTAACTTGAATAAAAACAAGGGTTAAAGCTTGAGTTTTAAAATTTCTCTTTAATTGAAGATATTTAGCTTCTTTCGATGTTTTAATTATTATTTCATATAGTTAAGGGGCATATTGATATATATTTTGGAAGACCGAGGGTGATAAAGGCTATATTCTATTTATTTATGACTTAACCTAAAAAAATTATTATTTATAACTTAGATGCACTTTATTCTCATCGAAGTATAACTTATGTGCGAAGAAATTAGGAAGGAACAAAAAAAATCCTAAAACTAAATCTTGGGTCATTTTTTTATTTTTTTTATACATCAATATATAATATCAATCGATACTAATGAATAATTTTATTATTTATAATAAAATAGTAAGACTTACGTGAATAATATCAAAAGGATATTGTGAATTATTAGGATGAGTATATGGATTCTTAACAGAAACTAATTACTTAAAAAGTAAAAAATTTGAGAGATATCATCAAAATTAAGAACTTGAGCTTATATTGGGTCAACTCGAAGAAATATTTTTTATATATTTTTTATTATTTACATATAGTGAATTATTTAGATTGTTCACTATATTTTTTTAGTGTTATTTCTTTCACCCTTTGTTATATGAACAGCCACTCGTACAAAATTAAGGAGGAGGGACTAAAGATGATAACGTGGGATAAAAATTCCCCAATAGGAAATTAATTAATTTTTTTCAAATTTTAATAATGTGTATGATTAATCATGATGGTAATTAATTAGAAAAAGATAAAGATGCATTTAGGTAAGAAATGCAATACCATGTAGCCTTTTGGCTGAAACTTCTATTTGAATCCTCACTTACACAACCAAAAAAATGAGTAAGCTTTTATAAACATATGAAAACATAAAATTCTAAATGTTTACGCAACCATAGTCTTTAGTGCCCTCTCATTCTTTTCCCATAACATGCCAAAAAAAATATCTTAAGTTTAAAAAAAAATTTTTTGCTTGTTAAGAATCCCTGAAACCTCCTATTGACAATGCAAGCTTCTTCTGCCTGTTTAAGTTGACTGGTTAAGACAATCATGGAAATGGAATTATTATTACACTCCTGAGAGTTAAAGTTTGGATATTGATTTTAGGAACACCCTCAATTATTTGTCAGAAAAACTATACTTATATTTGATTTTATGAGATGGATGGTTTGGAATACTTCTCTAAGCGGTGTTTCCAAAGGCATTAATTCTTCACTATTTTGAAGACCAAAAATCAATATAACACTCATTAAAAGACTCAAGCAAAGAAATCATAGTGACCTTTGTAGAGACTAGTAGGAAACTTCAAACATATTTTGGATTCTTGACTTATTGAGCTTTCCAATAATTTGTAATATATCTCATAAATGACTTAATATTCTGATTTTTAAGTAGATGTTTTGATTCTCATAAATAAACAACCTGCTAGATATCCCATGACAAATCATCTCTCCAAACAATTTTTTAATATTATTTGATTCAGATTTAATTTGTACAACAATCTCAACTTGCATTATTACCCATCTTATGTAAAACAATATTTTCATATAAAAGTTTTTTTAATATTTTTTATTACACGAGAGAATATTTATTTAAATATCTAATACAATAAATATGTTAAATTATTCAGGTTCATCTGTAGTACACATGAATGGACTAAATATAAATAAATTGATGAACTGGCCACTCGACGTAATCATTTAAGAGTAAAAAGCTCAATTCACTTACCCGTCCAATGACTGGAATAGACTGACTGGACCCACCAGGGACCCGCCACATCCTGACCGAGTAGTTGCGCAGTTGAATGATGCTTACTGAATACGTGGCTGCTCGCGAACGGTTGCGAAGCTCATTGCCCATGCTTTGGAGACCAGCCTATCTCAAAGAACGTGCAATGCCTACGGACAAAGCTTGCGCGCAATGGCCAATATCTTTCTCGTTGGGTAAGTCGTGCGTGGGTGAAGTCGGGGACGTAACTCAGCGGAATTATCCTGATTCTTGACTCATCATCGAAGACAATGCTAATTTTTTTCCACCGGATGAAAAATATAAAAATATACTACTGGTGTATTTTTTTAATAGCCTAAAGATAGCTGAGCGGGTAAGAAATGCCTTTATAGTAAAATAATAATAATAATTTTTGAGATTTTTCCGGTAAATTTTTAGAAATATTTTTTTTTTCTTTTCTTTTTTTTTTCTCAGAAAATAACATCTAGGGGAGGCGAGTATATAATCGAACGACGTCAGTGATATTGATGGCGATGATATCAGCCGAAAGCAACGTTAGCAATAAGATTAATTAAGAGCTTGAGGAAAAAAAGATTAAATCAATAATATTAGGTTATAATTAATATAGTAATATTTTATTATTTTTAAAAATTATCAATATAAAGTGATTGTCAATAATAAAAAAATGTGAATACTAAATTTTTAAAAATCTCGAAATTTTATTTTTGATTTAAAAAAAAAGAAACGGTGAATAATAAGCGTAAAAAAATCCCGGAAATCAACCACGAGAACGATCCCGGGTGATGTCGGGCCGAGGAGCCGAGGGACGCATCGCGTCACCGCGGAGGTGTATCTTGGGTGATTCAGTGGAGGAGGGGAGCTGGAAGCACGCTTCCACTGGGAGTCAACGCGGGTTGTTGGAGAGAGGCCAGGTCAAGTTTTGTTGGACTTTTTCCTCCGGAACTGACCGCGCTATGAGCCCGATTTGACTGCTGCCTCGAGTCCGGAACAGCCCGGAGTCCCCATCCAGCGACGTCCCCGAGGCCACGAGTTCAAATTCCATCAGTAGATCGTAGCTCCTTGTGTGTCGGTTAACGCACCGAACAGAATCAGATGGCTTCTAATTGGCAAACTGAGGTGGGCTCCAACAAGAGATATTGCGATCCATCAGTGTCTACGAATGCCGATGATCATTTTTGTCTCTACGACGGGTGTGCTTTAATAGATTTTGTTAAGAGCGCGTTCTATTACAAGCGCGGTAGAAGATTAAAGAGACGGGGAGAGGAGTTCAGTTAAATTCTCGTTCCCCGAATTTCGCTTTTATTTCATTCCACGAGCGTTTCATATCGTCTCGATTTCCAAGCTACTTCTCACCTCTCTCCCTTCCCTCTGCGAGTCCGATCTCGGTCGATGGAGGTCTGGTTGCGGGGTCGCCCGGACTTCGAGGTGCCCTTCGCCGCCTCCTGGCTCTGCTCATCCGACAGGTGAAGATTCGGTGGGGGTTTGGACTGATCCTCGGCCGTTTGGTGGTGAACTCGATCCATTCTTTGCTGCTCGCTCTACATCAGCTAAAGGAACTGGTGGGCTCTTCGGTTTTTTGGATCTTTATTGATAGTCATTTATCCATCTCGTTGTGTTTTGTGTGTTTGTCGATAGGAATCTTGGGAATATTTTACTGATTTCTTCTGATTTTTCGGCGTTTTCCATACTTAATCCGCTTAATCTTGCTTGCAGCAAGAGAAAAGATTGAATCTTGTTCTACAAATCTCTCGCAGGCCGATCTCCGGCGAACCGAAGCATGTGTGGCGGCCCCGAGCGCATAAGGCCTTAGTCGTTACCAACCTCGCGAGAAGAGAAGCCCAAGAACCCTAACTGTATCGGTGGTGGCTCCGCCGCCGAAAGCGATGAACCACCTTGCCGTAGAGCCCGACGACTCGTTCTCGAACCTCCTCGAGCTCGCGGCGAATAACGATGTCGACGCCTTCAGGCGATCGCTCGACCGCGACCCGTCCGCCATCGACGAGTTCGGCCTTTGGTACGGGCGCGAGAAGGGCTCCAACCGGATGGTCCTCGAGCGCCGCACCCCGCTTATGGTCGCCGCCACCTATGGCAGCCTCGACGTCCTCGGGTTACTCCTCTCGTTGACTTCTTCAGTCGACATCAACCGTGCGGCTGCGCTCGACGGCACCACGGCCTTGCACTGCGCTGCCTCAGGCGGATCTCCGAGCGCTGCCGACGCCGTGAAGTTGGTGCTTTCTGCCGGTGCCAACCCCAACTCTGTCGACGCCAACGGCCACCGGCCTGCTGACGTAGTCGTCGTGCCTCCGAAGTTGCCTGATGTGAGGACTGCGCTGGAACAACTCCTGGGGAGGAGCTCTAATGGTACAGTTGAAGATCACCAGCATTGTGCTCTTCGCGTGACAACGCGACTGTCGAGCTCGGATTCGCCGCCCCTGTCTTCCTATCCTGATGCGAACGGATCCCCATTCTCCCGTTCCGCTTCCTCTCCTGTGATGACTGCAAAGGCCCAAGAAATCCAGCCACCTGCTTTTCCGGAGAAGAAAGAGTACCCTGTGGATCCGTCGCTTCCGGACATCAAGAACAGCATCTACGCGACTGATGAGTTCCGGATGTACTCGTTCAAGGTGCGGCCATGTTCGAGGGCGTACTCCCATGACTGGACCGAGTGCCCCTTCGTCCATCCCGGCGAGAACGCTCGCCGGCGTGACCCAAGGAAGTATCACTACAGCTGCGTCCCGTGCCCTGACTTCCGGAAGGGTGCGTGCACGAGGGGCGACATGTGTGAGTATGCGCATGGGGTGTTTGAGTGTTGGCTTCACCCAGCGCAGTACCGCACGAGGCTCTGCAAGGACGGCACTAACTGCTCTCGCCGTGTCTGTTTCTTCGCCCATACTCGCGAAGAGCTCCGGCCTCTCTACGTGTCCACCGGCTCTGCTGTGCCATCTCCTCTGTCGTCGTGCTCCGCTGCGATGGAGGCGGTTGCTGCCATGGGCCTCATGCCTGGGTCGCCATCTTCGGTCTCCACCGCAATGCCTCCCTTCACGCAACCCGTGTCCCAGTCTGCCAACGGTGTCAGCCACTCTTCATTGGCATGGGCTCAGCCCAACGTGCCTGTGTTGCATCTTCCCGGGAGCAATCTCCAGGCGAGCAGACTGCGCTCGTCTCTCAGCGCAAGAGACATGCCTTCGGATGATTTTTCTGTGATGCATGAATGCGATGCTCAGCAGCTGATAGATGATCTATGCTACACTCGTCTGAGCTCTTCTCTGGGGAGTCGGATGGCACCGTCGAAGACCCTTGCTCCGTCAAACCTTGATGATCTCTTCTCAGCTGAATTTGCCTCGTCTCCAAAATATAAATCTGACGAAGGGCCCTTTTTTTCTCCATCTCACAAGGCTGCTATTCTCGGTCAGTTTCAGCAGCAGCAGAGCCTGCTCTCGCCGATTAACACAGTGTTCTCGCCCAAAGCCACTGAAGGCCACCAGCTATCTCGTCGCTCAGCTCTGTTGCAGGCCTCACTTGGCCTTTCTTCGCCTGGCAGGATGTCCCCTAGAAGCATGGAACCCATCTCTCCCTTGAATTCTCATTCGAGTTTGTATGCTCACTGGGAGAAACAGCTGCAGACACCACGGAGCATGAGCTCTCGTGATCTTGGTTCTGGAACATCCTTGGTTGTAAGTTCTCCTGTTAATGCATCATGGTCAAACTGGGTGTCGTCGCCCTCTGGGACATTTGACTGGGGAGTGAATGGCGACGAGCTTGGTCTTCACAAGCAATGGCCGTTCTTTGAGCTGCAGGATAATGGTGAGGAACCTGATCTATCATGGGTCCACTCTTTGGTGAGAGAATCCCCACCTGAGAAAATAGGCACTGTGTCTGTATTGCTGCCTGGTCCTTCTAGATTGCAGCCTGCTAATGGAGTTGAGGGTTCCAATTCAGATAGTCAGCCTGACAGCCTTGATGAAGCTGCAGTCGTTGGTGCCTTTGAGCAGATGCAGCTTGATCAAATGGTACCCTAGCAAGTGTCAATTTTTTGCTGAACTGCTGGTATTTGGTAGTGGCTGATGACCTAAGTAAATAATATTTTTTGGTTTATTGAAAAGGTGAATTAGGTGAAAGAAGCTGAAGGTTTAATTTTTAGAGATTTATTTTATTTTGAAACAAGTTTATTATTACTTTACGTTGTTTAGAAAAGACCAAAAATATTGAAGGGACCTCATCGTTGGGTTATTTCAATTCTGCCCAGGTTGACTTCTTGTCTATTTCAATTTTCTTTACTCTTTTTCCCCATTGGTTCTTAATTTCTAAACCCAAGTCTTTTATGTTTCATGGCCATGAAACTTGTGTAGCTCCTATCTGCTTCTTTTTGGGGTCAAATTTCTCATTTCTTTGTCATAATGCTGTTTGTCTTGGTGATATGGTGTTGAGTCAAGATTAGACTCTCTTAGGGTTTCATATGTTATGGATTTGACTAAATCTTTTGTTTCTGGGAGAAGAAAACAAATGGGATGTGTAATCAAGTGCCGAAAAAGGGACTGGATAACCATGGTTGTTCTGGTGGATCCAATTGTAGAAAAGAAATGTTGCACAAGATTCTGTGTCTGATGTAATCTCTAGTTGAACTAAAATGCTATTATTCAATTCAATTATATTCTGTTGTTCTGTTCATGTTTTGTTGCACACTATTTGGAGGTTGCCTTCATGCACGTATATATAATGTCTTGATTGCTTGCTTTGGAGGCACTCTTATGTGCTTTTTATGCCAGAGTCTTGATCCTTGATTTCTGAGCTAATATTGTAAATACTGGGTCTATCCTAATTCTTGGAATGAGAAGCTTTCCTGGTTAAACTTTACCAAATTCTTCTTTTATTTTGTTATCTTTGGAAGCTTGTAGGGTAGGCTATGGCATTCAAACCTGTGTCAGGATTTCTTGTATTATTGTGAAGCTTCTTGGAATTAATTGTTTAATGAACATGACCATGTGAGGCCCCTGAAGCAAGACTTTTTTAGCCATCTATCACATGGCCCTCCACACTCATATGATAACCTCTGTTGAATGTTCTGGATTCCCTTCCAAGTCATATGATATCGTAATATATTGTGTTGTTATCCCAATGCAGGAAAAACATAATCATATCATGATCTGCCTTGGCTTCTCTTTAGACTTGTTGTTTTTGCTTTTCCATACTACTTAGAGGAGTGGCGCAAGCATGGCTGTTGTCTGGATGCCAAATTCTTGTCAACATCATAATTAAGATGCATCCAGTCTGATACTGAGTAGCTTGTTCATTGTCTTATGTGATAATTTAATGGTGTTTAAAATAGTTATGCCACACTGTGGTTGAACATGGAAGGAATCCATTAATTAAGATGGAGACTACAGTTAAATTCTCACATTATTGTCGATGAATTGAAAGCTTTGCTTAGATAGGTTGTCCTGCACTTGAGCTGGAGAATACAGTGAAGTTCTTAACATTCAGTAGTTTGCTTTTTTGTCAGAAATTTCTTCACCATCTGGTGGTATTGGATCAGTACCCTCAAATGATTGGACTGAAAGCTTGCTCCAGTATTGTGTAAGCTTTATAGGGCGCATCTCATTCCTCAAGATGAAATCCCCCGGGTGTCACTGGTTGAACTGTTGCATGATTTCATATCTCCATGCGACATCAGAATTTGTTCTGTGATTTTTGTCGCTATGCTATGTGAATCTGAGCCTACTTGTCAATGGATCGAAAGCTTTGCTTAGATAAGTGACTCTGTGCAGTTGTTTTCAGTATCTGCAAGGCTTGACATGAAAGCTTGCTTTTTTGAGACCTACGTCTTCCATATCTGCTGGTGATGGATCAGTAGGTCTCGGACTCTTTATGAATTGAATCGAAAGCGTGCTTCTGATCTGATCTGAGAATAGTGTCGGGTGAATTTTATAGGTTGCAAACCCTAGTTTTTGGGGCATCTCATGTCTCGCAGGATGGAATCCTTCTCTGAGCGATCTGAGATAACTGCATGTGGCATCAGAATTTGTCCTGTGACTTCGTCACTGCGCTATGTGAATCTGACCTATTTCAAAGCTCCAAACCACAGAGATTAGATGCCCTGATCCACCACAGATCCAATAATCATTTTCTTGTATTATTAAATCTTACTATATAGGTTTTTTATTGAAAACTTTTCTTTAGACAAAAGCCAAGCTGATATATTCTCTTCAACTTTTGGGCAAATTTTGATTGGATTCCTAAACTTCAAATTTTCTGACTTGATTAATATTTCAATCAACTCCTTTACCAGCCAGCATGGTTACAGAAATATTTGATTTCTAAACCTTTGCTATTCAGGTCTAAGTGAAGCTCTTTTTTTTTTTTTTTTTTGAATCATAACAATCACATAATTTTTCTTATTCACACATTCATGATAGTTATCGATAGACAATAATCAATAAAAACTAATCATAAAATCTGATTAAAATGTTTATTGAACTTTAAGAAGTCAACAAGGATTAAAAATTGCCCAAGACTTCAATGACCAAAGAAAAGAAAGGGCTAATTCTCTGCCATTTAAAGTATTTAAGAAGAATTATATATATAATTGTTATTGATCAAATACAATTTTTTTTTTACATTTACAAAATTACGAATAAAATTATGCTAATAAAAAGGGGATTTTTTTATATGTATTTTACTCTTTTTTTATTTTGTCTTTCATCCTATACAGATCCTGCCTTCACATTTATTGTCCTAAATCAGATATCTTGTACACGCCACAAACGAAAAGTGAACACCAAATATATGGATGTCAGCACAAAGCAAAAGATAAAAAAGAAAGAACATAATTTTAATGCAGAAAAAGAGATCCATTTTGTGATATAACCCATAAAATTTACTTCTTAGAGTGTACAGGTAGCAACTACAGCTGTGCAGTATGATCTTTCCACACTTCTACAATGGATGTGGACAAAAAGAGAAGCATTTGGATTACGACCTGTTACTTTTTTGCCTGTGCATGGTTCAACAGTGTTTGATATGACTTATGAGACTGTCCAAGTTCAGATGGAATGGGCAGCTCGTCCGCTCTTGGAGTGTACTTAATGCCGCTCTTGGAGTGTACTTAATGCTGTCATTGTTGATGATACATCAGTATCACTGGCAGTAGCTCGAGAAAAGTCCATGTGAGACGTGTCATCCCTCATCCATATAGTTGGCCTGGCGAGCAGTAGAAAGTGTCAGAAAGAATAAACGTCGAAGGAGGATATTAAATTTGTCTTCTATCCAAATTCAAATTTACTTATATATATAGTTTTATATAAATTTCGAAGAATTACTCTCATTTCTTCTTTTTCATCCATCTAGAAGAAATTCAGTAGTAATTAAAGTATTTTCTTACATTCTTTCTGATTAAAATCTAATTTTCATAATTCCTTTTCACCATAAAAGAATATTTTCATAATTAAATTTCTTATCTTCGAAGGCAGATCTAGAAATCCAAAAATATATAGACATCAACGGTAAATTGGATCATATAACAAGTTTGGATCATCTACTGCCTTGATAAACCTACATGCATGCATCTCACAGTCTCATGAGGACTCTAGGTTTTTCTCTTCCTCAGCTTGTTCCTAGTGTTCTTGTGAATAGTTCTATAACTAGAAGTATTGGCTTTGTTTGGAGAGTCTTGAGATCCAAATGTGCTGCGAAGTGTGTTCCACGCCTAGTGCCAGGTTCTCATGGTGTGGAATCAATTCATTCGTTTGAGAGTGATAAGATGTATTTTGGGCTCAAGATACGTCACAGTTGATGCTACACGTCAAGTCAGAATTTGTATCAAGACGCTGTTCAACATGTCCCATCCCGAGAGCTCGGGGCGGTGCCGTCTGACATCGCTCCGCACGTCCCGAGATGACGGCCAGTCAGAATTGTCATCCCATCCCTCGAGGATCAGCGGCCACATTGAACTCGTGTGCAACCGACCCTTGTACAATAGTATAAAAACCCCTGTTCGGCATCCGGCCAGGGGGAGGCAAAAAACAATTCCACCCACTGACTTGCTCGTCGGAGGAGCCAAAGTTAGGAATCACCCGAGGAAGGCCATTTTTGCAGGAAAGCGGCCGCCCACGACCCGCGAGCATCTCAACCTGGGAATCGCCATCCAGTGTTCGAAGATGAGCTACCAACCACTCCAGAGATGAAGAGACGTGGCTCAGCATAAACGGTGCTCGGATCGGAAGACCGAGAAACGCTGATCAACACCCCGTCGCAAGGGCCTAATCGACCTCGGCATCCAGCTCAACCGACAGAAGACTCCCGACATCGATTCGTGGACCAGGCCGTGCTGACTCGTCGGTCGCGACACATTTGTTCACCAACATTTTGGAACTAGAAGGAGGGCATGTCGCAGGAGCATCTCGCAGGAGCTCTCCTCGAGGGAGAACCATCGACCGGTCACCCCTTCGTCGAGCTCGGAGATTAGTCCCTCCCTGTCCCCGGAGATGGGGGGATCCCGGCCTCGACGCCAGATCGCTATTGGCGCCTATTCAACGACCTGGGGTTGTCGCCCCTCGGACTTACCATAGGATCCTTGGCCGTGTCGCTCGAGGCGTTCCTCAGCCTGATTAACCAAGTACAAGCGATGGCGGGGATAATGCAATAGTACAAATATTGCATGTATCATTGCAAATCATAAATGTTTCATATCATGATGGTATTAATTTATCAAATTGTATCCTACCATGCATGATCATAACTTCACATTTGCATGCATCAAAATAATATCAAGAGTATTTCATGCATAATTTTATATCATTTCATCTCATCAAGAGAAATTAATTGGGTGATGAATACGAGTTATACAAAGACAGAAAATCATGTCATGAAAGATGAGATCATGTGAAAACCAAAAGATATTATTCATTTTGACACATCTCCTCTTAAATAAATAACATAAAGAATTCTTAGGAGATCATAAAAAATCTTGATTGATATAAAAGATTTCATGTAATAAATCTCGAGAAATCAATATCATGATTTCGATAAAACCCATTAAATTCAAACCATCAAAATCAATTTCATGGTTTAAGAGATTCATAAAGATGATATAAATAGATTCATTAGTCTCTTTTTTGAAAAAATCGATAAAGTCAGAAAAAATAAATTTTTTAAGGAGAAACCTTTTCACTTTTTAGTTGTTTTAATTCATGTGATTTATTTCATTTTTACCAAATATAAATGTGCATAAACATTTAGGATCGAAAAATGAATTTCATCCTAAAAACCATCAAGACCAATAAATCATAAAAATCATCATGTATAACTTTAAAATCTCATGCATAAAATCGTCAATCATGGTATCAAAATATTTAATATTTTCATTACATCATTATGCATTACTTTAAATCAAACATGATTTCATTTAATCAAAATCGAGAAACAACAATGGAAATCAACATGATACACATTATTACTTCTTAACCACATATAGCATGATTTCATAAGGCATTTTTAATCAAGTTCATTGTAGTCATGTATTTTTCTTTCTAGATGAATCTAACTTTTCATGCTTAGTTTCAGTACAAAAAGCCATGCATCATTTTTAAAACTGGAAGGCAATATGAAAATCATTAAGATATACATTATTGCTTCTCAAGCGCATACATAGAATTAATCATATTTGTTGTGCAAGCATTAGATTAATATTTTATTATATTTTCATATAATTTTCATGATCATTTTCAAAAATTACTTAGAAGGATAAGCATGATTCCTAATTTTTTACATTTTCATTACATTATGTAATTAAAAAAAATTCTAAACTAAATGAAAAAAAAATGCATCATGGAAAGCATCAAGTAATTTCAAAGTAAACTAAAGGCGTTTTGATTACCTCAATGTCAAAGGCTGTTAAGGCGTAGTTTGCTGCCTCGCTTTTATTGATTTTCTCCTCATCATCGGAGGAGCTCGATTCATCCCACTTTTTATTCTTCTTCTTGTGTTCAAAGCAAGTAGTTGTGTTCTTTTTACTTTTTAATTTTTGTTTCATTTGTAGTTTAATTTCACAATCACTTGAGCTTATGCTCGAGTGGTCTTCAAATGTTCTATGTCCCAAATCCTTCCTGTTCTTTGGAAGATGGTTTTGTTTTTCATGTGCATTACACGTTAATTCATAGGTCATCAAAGATCTTATTAGTTCTTCGAGAGGGAAATGGTTCAAATCTTTTGATTCTTGAATAGCCGTTATTTTTTAATCCCAACTCTTATAAAGAGAATGCAAAATCTTGTTTATAAGTTCAAAATCCGAAAAATATTTTCCAAGAGCTTTTAAACCATTGACGACATCCGTAAAATGGGTGTACATGTCAACAATGGTTTCGCTTGGCTTCATTCGAAAAAGCTCGAAATCATGCATTAAAAAATTAACTTTAGAATCCTTTACACTACTTGTGCCTTCGTATGTGATTTCAAGAGTGTGCCATATGTCGAAAGCCGATTCGCAAGTAGAAACCCGATTAAACTCGATTTTGTCTAAGGCGTAAAATAGAGCGTTCATAGCTCTAGCATTTAAAGAAAATGTCTTCTTCTCCAAATAATTCCAATCTTTCATTGGAAGAGAAGACCTTTTAAAACCAGATTCGACAATGTGCCATAAATTCAAATCCAACGAAAGCAAGAAAACTCTCATTCGAGTTTTCCAATAAGTGTAGTCTGTTCCATTGAAAAAGGGAGGACGAATGAGAGAGTGACCCTCTTGGTTGCCAAAAAGAGCCATTTCAATTTGGATGTTAAACCAAATATGAAAAACGAGGCTCTAATACCAATTGTTAGGATCGGGGTTGGCACTAAGAGGAGGGGTGAATTAGTGCAGCAGATAAAAACTTCAACTTCGTTATATCTCTCGTACGTTAAAAATTGATTCCGACGTAAAAGTCGTTACGTAAAGATAATAACTTTGAAAGTGTATTTGTAAAGATAGCTTGAAGGCAGTAAGCACTTAAAGAGGTTTGCAGTAAAGAAATAACAAGAATAAAATGTAAACCGAGATTTAGAGTGGTTCGGTCAATCTTGACCTACATCCACTTTCGGCTTCCTCCTCTGACGAGGTCACCGGCGTTCACTAAAGGCCTTCCTTCAATAGATGAAGGCCAATCACCTTTTACACCCCTCTTCTCCTTTTACCAAGTTTAAGAGACAACCCTTACTCCTCTCTAAACAGAATTCTAAGTTTAAGGCTAGAGGAGGGATCTCTAAAGTGATTTCTACAATGTTTCTTTGCTTTTAAACTCTCTATGCTTATGTGAAGGGTATTTATAGGCTTCAAGTTGATTCAAACTTGGGGCCTAAAAATATCTCATCCCGGGTTCCTCGGGCACAAGCGGTACCACCGCCAAGTGTCAGTTTGACTGACACTGTCTTGGGCGGTACCACTGCCCAGGTCTGGCGGTACCATCGCCTGGGGCACAGTGCTGGGCGGTACCATCGTTTGGCACCCTGCCAAGGGCGGTACAACTGCCCAAACTGGCGGTACCACCCCCTGACATAGTCTTGAAGACTGTGCCACGACGGTGAGTGTTCTTGGGGCACTGTTTGGGCTTCTTATTGGGCCCAACACAGTTCTTACATGGGCCTAGCTGGCCCTTAATTGGGTTGGCCAAAACCACCTCTTGGCTGGGGCGGTTGCACCGCCTAGTCTCGCTCGGAGACTTAGCCCAGGCGGTGCCACCTCTTGGCTTGGGCGGTTCAACCGCCTGGCAGAAATCAGGGTCCGAATGGGTTGATCCATTCGACCCAATTTGGGTATTTCAGGGGCCCAATTGCCCCAAGATTAAGTTAATGGGATCATCTCCCATTTCCAACTTAATCAATGTGCTAACTACGATATTTCCTAAGACATTTACTGTAATCTTGCTCCGGTGCGTCAATCACTTCTTCCGACGAGCTTTCGGCGAACTTCTGTCGATCATCCGATGAACCCTCGGTGATGCTCCTGCGGACTTCCGGCAAACTCCTGGACTTGCGACGATCCACTTGGCGAGTTCCGACAAGCTTCTTTGGCAAGCTCATGGACTTCTCGGATTTGTTCCCGCAGAACCTTCGACGATTGTCCAAACTTCCGTCGAACTCTCGAACTCCCAACGTGATCATTGTCTTGACTCCTGCGCAACTCCTGCTGCATATCTTACTTTCATTGTAGTTAATCCTGCACACTTAAAACAAAACTTCAATTGTGACAATTAATCCTAAGCAATTAACCAAGTTGTCCGGCATGTCATTGGTCCCTCGACGCTTCGTCCGATTCTTCGGCGCATCGTCCTTTCCTGCAGCCTATTGCCCAATCGGCCAGTTGACTCCGCAACTCCGATATCCTTGGCACAATACCCGCTCTTCTTGGCCCGATGGCCGAGTCCACGGCCCGAAGCCTTCTATCGATACGTCGACCGATCCACCGGCCCGACGTCCAATCTTCTGACATGTTCCTCCGGCACAACATGATTTTCCTGCTTTAATTGTCTCATCCTGATCGAAGCATCCTGCGTCACTCAAAACACAGATTAAATCATAAACATGTATCAAGTAGTTTCATCATCAAAATACGAGATTCAATAATCTCCCCCTTTTTGATGATGACAACCACTTGATGACGGAGTTAAACTTAACTCTCGGAGTTTAAACAAACTCCCCCTATCAATATGCCATATTGATAGAACCTTGAATTCAAACTGAATTCAAGTCATTGCAATATTCATCATGAATACTTGCAACACGTCATCATGAACTTATGCATAAACTTATGCATAATGCATAACATCATACTTCTCCCCCTTTATCATCAACAAAAAGGAGAAGTCCAACTATTCTTGTGTTTGGAATATTAGTTTAACTTATTGCATGAAAAACATAATATCAAGTTTTATCATCATGCAGTTTTGAAGCCAGAAAATTTAGCAAATGTTACATCATGCTTAGAACATTCAAGCTATCAAGTTTTAGATATGCAAGTTTTACAGCATACAAGATAGCACTTTTAGAACATGCAAGCTAGCAATGTTACAACATTTTAGAACTTGCAAGCTAGCAATTTAGAGATGTTCAAGAAGGCAACTCTTGCTTCTTGAAATATGCAAGTTGTAAGCTAGTAAATTTTTGCTTCCTTTGCAATGTTTGAGCTCGCAATTTTGCTTCCATTGCAAGGTGTAAGTTTAGCATGTTTAATTTTCTTGAGATAGCAACTATTTGCTTCTCTTTATACTACAAACTAGCAATTTTTACGATATGCAAGTTTTACTACATACAAGCTAGCAAAAATTTCGAAAGCAAATGCAAGATAGCTTTCTTGTGTAAGCTTATGATTCTTGCTTCCTATTGCAATGTACAAGTTGCAAGTTTTTCCTTCTTGAGATAGGCAAGATAGTACTTTTGCAATTTTTGTTTGGCAAGCTTGTGATGTTCAAGATAACAAGCTCTTTCTTCTCTTTTGAGAAGCATCATTTTTGCTTTCTTTGCAAAGAGCAAGCTAGCAAAATGCCAAACTAGCAAGAGATAATATTTTACATGAGGCAAGCAAACAATTTGGCAAGTGTTACATTTGCATCTTCTCTTTAGAGGAGTGTAATTTTTACTTTCATCTTGAATTGTGTAAGCTAGCTAGTTTGCCTCTTTTCATGATGTCCACGTTAGAAATTCTTGCTCCCCCTTTGTCATTGTTACAAAGAAGGGAAGACCCTTTTTTCAATTTTCAGATTATGACAAAGGTAAGTATCAATTTTATTTGTACATTATTATATATTCAAATTAAAACATACACAATTTCAAAAACCTTATTTTTCATGCACAATACCGAAAAATAAATCAATCATCATTAATGGGTATATCATACATGATACTCAAACATTAAAATTTTTAAGCATTTATCAACATGTTGATCATGATACCAAACATTCATCATTTAAAGCATTCATGATACATATCATATGCAATACATTATGTACATCATTGTCATAAGTATTGCATGCATCATTTCAAATTCATGAATATTTCATCATTGCATGCATCATGCCAAATCATAAAATATACAATCATCATTAATGCATGATTCCTAATCATCATTTATTTTGCAACATGATGGTACCAAATTTGTCAAATTACATTCTACCATACATGATCGAAACTTCTTATTTGTATACATCAATACAAATTAATGAATATTTCATGTATTCTTATCATCACATAAGGAATATCAAGAAGAATTATCAGGTGATGAGATAAACATTTCATGAATACAAGGAATTGCATAAAAATCATATCATGAAAGATTATAACATGTGAATACCAAAAGACATGATTTCTTTTTGACAAACTCACTCCATAATTAATCAAAAGAAAATCTTAGGAGAACGATTAATGAAAAAAATCTTGATTCATAATAAATCTTAATTTGTAAATATCACGGAACCAAGATCATGATTTTGGATAAAACTCATTCAAATTCAAATCACCAAAAATCATTTTTATGGTTCACAAAATTCGTAACATAAGTAGATTCATGATTTCATTGATAATATATTTTCCCTTTTTTAAGTATTTCATTTTAAGTGATTGATTTCATGTTAGCATGCTTTTTCATTTATTTTAAACATGCATCAATGTTTAGGATCGAAAAATGAATTTCATCATAAAACCATCAAGATCAATATATTCTAAAAAATGAACTATTAAGATCAAGAAAATCCGAAAATGAAATTTAACACTTTCATGCATTCGGACAAGGTTTTGCTATAGATTTTCAAGTTCAATCATGAAGATAAAACATGCTCATGATCATAAAAAAATTTTGTATCCAAAACACATAATTTCCAACATGTTATTAAGGTATGTAATAGTGTAAAATCATCATGGCAATTAAGTGATTTGAACATTGAATCAAGAAAGTCCAAAAAATAATCTTAACAAGTTCATGCATTCGAGCACATTTTTGCCATAGTTTTTCAAATACATTTATGAAAATAACACATGCTTATCATCATGTATAGCTTAAAATCTCATGCATAAAATTGTTAATCAAAATATTTAATATTACATCATTATGCATTTCTTCAAATCAAACATGATTTTTTTAATCAAAATCGAGAAATAACAATGAAAATCAACGTAATACACATTATTACTTCTTAACCATGATTTCATATTTTCAATCAAAATCATTTTATTTGTTTATCATAAAATATGCAATATTAACATTTTCAAAATTACTTAGCATGATCATATATTTTTTTTTAAACATGTGATTTTTAAGAAAATTAATTCTAAACTAAAAAAGAAAATACATCATGAGAGCATCAAGTAATTTTAAAATAAATTAGGGGGATTTTGATTACCTCATCATTGAAAGCGGTTAAGGCGTAGTTTGCCACCACGCCTTTCTTGATTTTCTCCTCGTCTTCGGAGGAGCTCGATTCATCCCACTTTGTGTTCTTCTTCTTTGGCCTCTTCCTTCGTTCAAGTTTATTGTTTATTTTATATTTTTGTTTAATAAACTTATTAAGATTTAGTGTTCGAAGTTCAAGTTCATCATTGTCCTCATCACTTGAGTCATCGCTCAAGTGGTATTCATTTGTCCGGAGTTCCAAATCCTTCCTGTTCTTTGGAAGGTGATTTTGTTCATCATGTCCATCATGTGCATTGTGCACCATTTCATATGTCATCAACGAACCAATTAGTTCTTCAAGTGGTAAGTTGTTTAGGTTTTTAGCTTCTTGTATTGCAGTTACTTTTGAATCCCACTTCTTAGAAAGAGAACGCAAAATCTTGTTTACGAGTTCAAAATCCGAAAAATTTTTTCCAAGAGCTCTTAAACTATTGACGACATCCGTAAAACGGGTGTACATGTCGCCTATAGTCTCGCTTGGTTGCATTCGAAAAAGCTCAAAATCATGCAATAAAATGTTAACTTTCGAGTCTTTGACTTTACTAGTTCCCTCGTGCGTGATTTCAAGTGTTCGCCAAATGTCAAAAGCCGTTTCGTACGTAGAAATCCGATTGAACTCATTTTTGTCCAAAGCGCAAAATAAGGCATTCATAGCAATTGCGTATAAAGAAAAATACTTCTTCTCCAAATCCGACCATTCGTTCATCGGTTTAGAGGGAAGTTGAAAACCATTTTCAACAATATTCCATAAATCCAAATTCATAGAAATCAAGAAAACTCTCATTCGAGTTTTCCAATAAGAGTAATCCAATCCGTTAAACAACGGTGGACGAACAACCGATAAGCCCTCTTGAAAGCCATGAAGAGCCATTTCTCTCGGGTATAAATCTGAAATGAGAAATACAGGGCTCTGATACCAATTGTTAGGATCGGAGTGTTAGGATCAAGAGCACTAAGAGGGGGGGGGGGTGAATTAGTGCAACGAAAATCTTTCACGATAAAAAAAAACGTTCGAACAATAAAAGCGATTTCAGTGTGAAAGCCGATTCTAAGATTACTTTAACTTAAGATCAAGCGAGATGACGTTAAAGTAAATCTATGAAGGCAGTTTGCAGTTATGATGAAAATCAGAATATAAGCGCAAACTAAAATACAACGTTCATACGATAAAAGCGATTTCGGTATGAAAGCCGATTCGTAAACCACTTTAACTTGAGATGAAGCAAGATGCAGTTAAAGCAAAGATATAAAGGCAGTTTGCAGTTATGATGGAAATCAGAACGTAAGCGTAAACTGAAATATGATGTTCGTATGATAAAACTGATATGCGTCTAAACGCCGATTCGGAAAGCACTGAACTTTGAAACACGTTCGTAAAAGCACAGAAGGCAGTAAGCTATTGAGGAGGTTTGCAGTAAAGATAAGATGCTCAAAGTAAATGCAAACCGAGATTTAGAGTGGTTCGGTCAATCTTGACCTACTCCACTTTTGGCTTCCTCCACCGACGAGGTCATCGACGTCAACTAGAGGCCTTCCTTCAATAGGCGAAGGCCAACCACTCTTTTACAGTTTCACTCCTTTTGACGGGCTTAGGAGACAACCCTTACAGAATTTTCTCTCCTCTCTTTAAAGCTCAGAATTTGGAAGAAAAGAGGGAGAAGAACTTTTGGCCTTTACAACAATTTTGAGCTCTAAAAATCACAGAACAAGATCAAGATTTCGGTGTATGTTCAGTGCTCTTTCAGTGCTGAATGGGTGGGGTATTTATAGGCCCCAACCCAGTTTGAATTTGGAGCTCAAAACTATCAATTCCCGGAATTCCGGGATCTGGCGGTTGCACCTCCTAACTAGAGCTCTTGCACCGCCTGGCAGAGCTCGAAGACTGAGCCTCTAGGCGGTGCCACCTCTGTCAGGGGTGGTTGCACCTCCAGCCAGAGCTCGAAGACCAAGCTCAGGCGGTGCCACCACCTGACTGAGGCGGTTGCACCTCCTGCCAAAGCTCGAAGACCGAGCTCAAGCGGTGCCACCTCTTGTCAGGGGAGGTTGCACCGCCCAGTCTCGCTCGGAGACTGAGCCCAGGCGGTGCCACCTCTTGGCTGGGGTGGTTGCACTGCCCAGTCTCGCTTGGAGACTTAGCCCAGGCGGTGCCACCTCCTGGCTTGGGCGGTTCAACCGCCTGGCAGAAATCAAGGTCCGAATGGGTTGATCCATTCGGCCCAATTTGGGTTTTTCAAGGGCCCAATTGCCCCAAGATTAAGTTAATGGGATCACCTCCCATTTCCAACTTAATCATTGTGCTAACTATGATATTTCCTAAGACATTTACTGCAATCTTGCTCCGGTGCGTCAATCGCTTCTTCCAGCGAGCTTCCGGCAAACTTCTGTCGATCATCCGATGAACCCTCGGTGATGCTCCTGCGGAATTCCGGCAAACTCCTGGACTTGCGATGATCCACTTGGTGAGTTCCGACGAGCTTCTTTGGCAAGCTCATGGACTTCTCGGATTTGTTCCCGTAGAACCTCCGATGACTGCCCGAACTTCCGTCGAACTCTCGAATTCCCAACATGATCATTGTCTTGACTCCGGCGCAACTCCTGCTGCATATCTTACTTTCATTATAGTTAATCCTGCAAACTTAAAACAAAACTTCGATTGAGACAATTAATCCTAAGCAATTAACCAAGTTGTCTGGCATGTCATTGGTCCCTCGACGCTTCGTCCGATTCTTCGGCGCATCATCCTTTCCTGCAGCCTATTGCCCAATCGGCCAGTTGACTCCGCAACTCCGATATCCTTGGCACAATACCCGCTCTTCTTGGCTCAATGCCCGAGTCCACGGCCCGAAGCCTTTTGTCGATACGTCGACCGATCCACCGGCCCGACATCTAATCTTCTGACATGTTCCTCCGGCACAACATGATTTCCCTGCTTTAATTGTCTCATCCTGATCGAAGCATCCTGCGTCACTCAAAATGCAAATTAAATCATAAACATATATCAAGTAGTTTCATCATCAAAATACGAGATTCAATAACTTTATGCCCGATCCTAACAATTGGTATCAGAGCCCGGTGTTTCTCATTTCGGATTTACACCTAAGAGAAATGGCTCTTCATGGCTTTCAAGAGGGCTTATCGGTTTTTCGTCCACCGTTGTTTAACGGATTGGACCACACTTATTGGAAAACTCGAATGAGAGTTTTCTTGATTTCTATGAATTTGGATTTATGAAATATCGTTGAAAACGGTTTTCAACATCCCTCTAAATCGATGAACGAATGGTCGGATTTGGAGAAGAAGTATTTTTCTTTAAACGCAAAGTCTATGAATGCCTTATTTTGCGCTTTGGATAAAAATGAGTTCGATCGGATTTCTACGTGTGAAACGGCTTTGGACATTTGGCGAATACTTGAAATCATGCACGAGGGAACTAGTAGAGTCAAAGACTTGAAAGCTAACATTTTATTGCATGATTTTGAGCTTTTTCGAATGCAACCAAGCGAGACTATAGGCGACATGTACACCCATTTTACGGATGTCGTCAATGGTTTACAAGCTCTTGGCAAATGTTTCTCGAATTTTGAACTTGTTAGTAAAGTTTTACGATCACTTTCTAAAGCTTGGGAATCAAAAGTAACGGTAATACAAGAAACAAAAGATTTAAATATTTTTCCACTTGAAGAACTTATCGGCTCATTGATGACATATGAAATGGTGCGCAATGCATATGATGAACACAATGAACACTTGAACCACCTTCCAAAGAATAGGAAGGATTTGGAACTCCGGACAAATGAATACCGCTTGAGCGATGACTCAAGTGATGAGGACAATGATGAACTTGAACTTCGAACACTAACTCTTAATAAGTTCATTAAACAAAAATCTAAAATAAACAATGAACTTGAATGGAGGAAGAGGCCAAAAAAGAGGAAGGCAACCAAAGATGAATAAAAAACTTCCAAAGGTGAAACGGCGAATTGGGCTTTGATGGGCTTCGACTACAAGGTAAGTAACTCAACTCTCTTGAATTATTTTGAAGTTACTTAAAATTTTTCATGAGTGCTTAATTTAGATAGTAGGAATAGGAAATAAAAAATTATTTTTCAAAAATTATATCATGTTTTTCTTTTTAGCATCTTTGAAAATTTTAAAAAAATTAATCATGAAAAGTATATTGCTAAGGTTTCTTGCATGTTATGTTTTGAAATGTTGAATGATGTATGCAACATTAGGGATGATAATTATATGATATGTGAGAATGCTTAGGATTAATCTATGCATGTGTATCTTGATGATTTTACGTCATGCATGAGTTTTTGAAGTAAATATTGATTTGAAACTCTCATTTTAGATTAACATATTTTTGGTCTAATCATTTTTATGATAAATTAAGATGACATTCTCATGATATATTAAGATGACATAGTGCATGTACATCTATGTATGAATTTCTTGATAGTCTTTTTTTTTTTTTTTTGGTAAGTAAAAGTAAATTGATTATGTGTAAAGTTTCTACAAATAGCTTTATCTATACAAGTCATAGACAAAGCCAAGTTACTCATAGAGTGCGAATGCGATAGTTATGACTACACATGCTGTAGACTATAACTACCTGTGGGTATATTATTTGGCATCATTCCCAAGATCTTTTGCTAATAGCAAAATTAAATTTGATAAAAATATCTTTTTCTCTTCGGGTGAAGTGCTCGGTTTTGAGATCTTGCTCCAAACAGGATCTTGAGTCTCTAATAATCTCTTTCAATAGCTGAGCATTGTTTGTGTGTTGACATTCAAAGATTCTATTACATCTCTCCTTCCACATCCACCAAATAGCGCATCTGAAAGTAACCTTTGCCAGTTGTGTTAGAGGCCCTTTTCTTGAGAAACATTGCATAAGGTCGCCTTCTTGATAGTCTTTTGATGATAGATGTGTTATCATGATGTGTTTGGTATTGACGGCTTCATGACGAAACTTATATTTCGATTTTTAAATAATGATACATGATTTCATAAAAGACTTGAATACCCTCACATGAAATCAATTGTATAAAATGGAAATGCAATTTCTATCCTATTGAGATTAATGAATTTATTTTACCAATATTATGAATCTCATGAAAATAAACATGATGAATATTTTGAAAATAAATGAGTGTTTCATACATTTGGTCTTAATGATTTTTCTTGAACATACTTTTTGAAATCATACTTGATGATGAAAATCAAGATATTAAAAGGATATTATCATGGAATCATGATTGATAATTTGTTTTATGAAATTTACCTTTCCGTCTTAAATGTTGACACTTGTTTTATGAAAGGTAAAGGCATGCTTATAAGAAGCAAATCACATGAATAGAAATTTATAAAAATGAAATACAATCCTCTATCTTATTGACTTTTCAATAAATCTTTGCTTGTCATGTATGAATTTATTGAATGTGATTTTGAGGATGATTTCGGATTTCACAAATGCTTGATTCATACTTATGACATGAGACACATTTTAAATATGAATCATGTTCAATACTTCAAATCATATTATATCTCCATTAATTCATTTTGTTCTCCTAGATTTATTTACCAAAGAGGAGAATCTTCCGAAAATGAAATGATACAAATGAATCACTTATCAATATGTCTTTTTGAAATATCTTTTTAATGTGATGTTGATAATTTGAGATGCCTATTGGAATTTATGACATGAGATAATTGAATCCTTGACTTACTTTGGCTTGAAAATAGATTGTTTAAAATCTTGCTTGATGAGTTGTTTTATAAGATTTTACCTTTACGTCTTGAACTTTCATGCTTATCTTGATTTAGCATATAATGACAAAGGCATGCTTAGATGAAAAAGAATCACTTAAAAAATGCTTTTCCCATTTGATCGAGATTAATGATTTCATGATATTTTGTGAATCTCGAAATTGATTTTGATGACTTGATTATGAATTTCAAGTTAACGATTTGATTTGAATGAGTTTTATCTAAATCATAATCTTGATCTTGCAAAATTGGAATCACAAATAATATCTTTTGGTATTCATGAATTGATACTCACAATATGAAAGTATTGGTATTCATGACTTGAATTTGATTGAAACATTGCATGCTTAAATTAATCATTCTCCTATGTTTCAAAAATTCTTTAAATGCCTTATGTGATGATTGAAAATTAATTTGCTTTATGATGAATCATGAATCATGGCTTGATCTATGATATTGATATATTTTAATCATGACCCTTGGTTGTATAATTCTTTTGCTCTATTAAAAAGATTTATCGAATGAATCATGTCCTTCTTGAATTTTCTTGATATCATGACATGATTTTGTAATATGGCTTGTATAATGATTAAATTTTTTAGCCATTGTTTCTCCCTTCTTTTTTTATAATGATAAAGGGGGAGTTAGTTTACTAGCCTGCATATTTCAAAGGAAGGAAAATTTGCTAGCTAGATCATTTCATTGAAAGAACTTACTATCATGAACACTACCAATGAATTGCAAATCCTGCAATCTAAAGAGAAGCAAAGAATTGCTATCTCGAAAGAAGCAAAAAATGCAAAACTTAGAAAACTTGCAATATAATTGCTCTTACCATGCTTTGTATCAAAAATAGGTTGATATCCTTAAAAGCATCGCATTAAATTTTTTAGTGTATTGCAATGTATCACATGTATCGCAAATTGAAAATTTGAGACTATTATCATATCATGTTTAACAATTGATATCTTTCATTAATATGATAAATTATCAATCTCATGATGAATCGCATAATGATATCATGATTTGCGATTGTATCATGTGATCCTTGGTGAATTTTCACATTGATATCTTTTATAAAATGATTTCTTTGCATTATTGTCTTGTATGCATCATGTGATGATTGAAATATTGATTGATGCAAAGTTGATGTAAAAGTCTAAATCATTGGTTCCTCTTCTTCTTTTTGACATTGACAAAGGGGGAGAAAGTTATTGCTAGCTTGCACACTTGAACGAAGAATTTGCTAGCTCGATAATTGTAATGAAGAAATTTGCTATATCAAACATCATAAATATTGTTACTTGCAAAGAAAAGCAAAGTGCAATCTTGCACAAAAATTCAAGTGTTGAATTGTCATGATTGAACTTAAGAATCTTGGTATGCTTTTGTGCTTATATGTTGTGATGAAAATCTAGCTTCATGTTATAAAAACTTGAATATATTTTAAAATAGCTAGAGCTACTTCTCCTTTTTGTTGATGACATAGGGGGAGAAGTATATTGATGACTTCATGCATTGAATTGAATTTGTTATATTTGCATGATGGTTTAAATGTTTTTCATAACATGTGATGAATGTTACTTGGATTTGGAATAATCCAAGTGTTCTATCAATGGCATATTGATAGGGGGAGTTTGGTTAAACTCCGGGGAGTTAAGGTTAATTCCGTTAGTCATCATAAAAAAGGGGGAGATTGTTGAATCTCGGATTTTGATGATGAAACTAATTGATTGTGGTTAGATGTTTAACTACATTTTGAGTGATGCAGGTCTACTCGATTAGGATTAGACAGTTAACGTAGGAGGAATT
The DNA here is from genome assembly GCF_036884655.1 of Musa acuminata AAA Group. NCBI lineage: Eukaryota > Viridiplantae > Streptophyta > Magnoliopsida > Zingiberales > Musaceae > Musa > Musa acuminata. The sequence continues at coordinate 16,519,452 of NC_088359.1, forward strand.
GACGTTGCGCCGGAGGAGATCAAGTCAGGATATTGGACGGCAGAAGGCTTCGGACGTCAGGCATCGGGCCAAGAGCGGAATTGTGCCAAGGATATCGGGGTTGCGGAGGCCAACCGCCGATTGGGCAACAAGCCGCAAGAGAGGATGATGCGCCGAAGAATCGGACGAAGCGCCAACCAATGATGTGTCGGGCAAAAGAATGTCAATTCGCTTTGTAATAATTGTCTAGATCGGAGTAGAGTTTTGACTTGTGTGAGCAGGATTAACTACGATAATGATGAAGACATAAAGCAAAACAAAGTGTCGGAGTCAAGCGCGAAGGATTTGTTGCGAGTTCAAGAGTTCGATGGAAGTCCGAAGGTTCGTCGGGAATGCTGCCGGAACTAGCCGAGAATGAGTAGGGAGCTTGCCGAAGGGTTTTTCGAAAGCTCGCCGGAAGGTTTGTTAGAAGTTCGCGGAGCTCACCGAGAAAGATCGGAGCTTGCCGAAGAAGCTCATTGGAACTCGCCAAGATCAAATCGTGAAGTCTAGGAGCTTGCCGGGAGTCCGTACAATGGTTTCCGAGAGTTCGTCGGAAGACCGTCAGAAGTTCGCCGGAAGCTCACCGGAAAAAGTCTTGACTTGCGGACTTTGTAATAGCTTAGAAAATGTCTTTAAATTCATAGTTAGCACATTAATTAGGGTTAGGATTAGGTGTTAATCCTATAACTCAAGTAGGGGCCAATTGAGCCCAAGTTCGGACTGGTTTGGGCCAAGTTTGGAGCCCAACCAGTGAGCTGAAATAGTGTAGGCGGTGGCACTGCCAGATTAGGTAGTAGCACCGCCTAGAACTCGAGAACCAAGCGGTGGCACCGCTGGACTGAGCGGTGCCGTCCAGCACCCGAGAGGTCCGGTGGTGGCACCGCCAGCCTCGGGAACCCAAGAGAATTCAAAATTTGGAGCCCAAATTTGAATCCTCTTGGGGCCTATAAATATCCCTCAATTCTCAGCAGAGAATACAACTTTTTGAGAAGCTAGAAGTTGAGAAAATCTATAGGAAAAGTCTTGTTTTCAATAGCTTGAGTGTTCACCTCCTTTCTATTCATTGAAATCTTTGTAAAAGGGTGAACCACTTGTAAGAGGTTGTAAGAGGGGTGTAAGAAGGAGGTTGATCTTCGTCTAGTAAAGGAAGATCATTAGTGGATGCCAGTGGCCTCGACGGAAGAGGAATCAGAGGAGTGGATGTAGGTCATGATTGACCGAACCACTATAAACTACCGTCTTCTCTGGTTTGCATTTACTTCATGCTATTACCTTACTGCAAACCCCTTCAATAGCTTACTGCCTTCAAGTTAAAATGCAATCGAAACGGTTTCAAACGAAACGCTGCTTTTATCGTACTAAGTTTCCGAAAGTGTTTAAATCGTCAAAAGTTTATCGTACTTTACCGCTGCACTAATTCACCCCCCCTCTTAGTGCCGCTCCGATCCTAACAAATAGGTGCTTGGAGACAGCCCAAAGCCACCCACCAAATATGAATATCCAAGGAGAACTCCAGACCCAGCCAAGTGCCATTATTGATCGATGGATCGTGACTCGACGACGACGACCCACTGCTAAAGTGCTAATACAGTGGGTGAACCTACTAACAGAAGATGCCACTTGGGAGAACTATGATGACTTGAAGATCAAATTCTCAAAATTCATGAATTGTCAGCCTCGAGGACAAGGCTGATTTGAAGACAAGCCTTGATCACATCATTTCCAATAATAGACCAAGCAGTTTGGTAAAATTCAGCTGGAAATCCATCTGGACCTGGGCTTTTGTGCTTTGGTGACTTAAAGACAACACATACAATTTCGTCGTCAGTAATTGGGGCATTGAGGATTGAAATAGCTTCCGAATCAAGTTTTCTAGTCGGCTCCACATGAATGTTATTAGTTTTCCCAGCTTGATTGAGTAAGGAATAAAAAAATTGCTCTGTGTGTGCTTTAACCTCTTCTAAATTCTCAATAAGATTATCATCTTTGTCTCTGCATTTGCTGATACGGTTAACAGCCCTTCGAGTAGCAATTGAAGCATAGAAAAATTTAGTATTGGAATCTCCTAGTGTAAGCCAATGCTGTCGAGACTTCTGCTTTACAAAACTTTCCTCCTGTTTTAAGGCTTGCATGAAGTTATTTCTGGCTTCTGTCTCTTTGTAGATAATATTCTCATCATTTGGCTGAAGTTGCAGCTCATGTTGCAATGACATTAGTTCCTTCCTGCAAAATTGAACTGTGGTGGTAATATTGCCAAAGGTATTTGTATTCCACTCCTTTAGTGCTGCTTTACAGGCTTTGAGCTTTTGACATAAGATGTAAGGGGGAGATCCATGCACATTAACATTCCAAGCAGATCTGATAACATCAAGAAATTGAGGATGAGTACTCCACATGTTAAAGAATCTAAACGGTTTCTTGCCTCTTGGTGTCGCTTTGTCTGCGTGTATATACATTAATGAATGGTCAGAAAACAAAGGAGCACCATACTCAAGAAGTGAATCTGGGTAAACTGTTAACCATTCATGATTAATCAAACACCTATCAAGTCGAGCCATTATTTTTCTGTTAGCAGCACCTTGATTACTCCAGGAGAGCCAATTACCCACAGATTTCATATCAAACAAAGCTGCAGTGTCAATGTAATCATTAAAACTTTGAAGCTGGCTTTCTGAAAGTTGTCTACCCCCCTCTTTTTCATTTGTATACCGAACAGTATTAAAGTCTCCAAGAACAATCCAAGGTACATTGAGACAGCCATTTGCAATATTAGTCAGGTCAAACCAAAGAGTATTTCTTTCTTGCATACTATTTGAAGCATATATACCAATGAAATTGAATTGACAGCCATTCTTTTTGTCCTCTACCTTAAGTTGAATGAATTGATCAGTAGCAGAAATAAACCAAGCATTAATAGAGTTAGGATGCCATAAGACCCATATTCTACCAACATTTTTTCTCTTCAGGTCATATTCTTAGAGAGATGAATTGCACCTTTATTTCTTTAATTCCGAAGAATGCAGGGGCTGATTCACTAGAGAACTATCGACCCATATCATTATGCAACTTTATTTACAAGATCATCTCCAAAGTATTAGCAAATAGAATGCAAAAGGTAATACACAAGATCATTAGCCCAAATCAAGCTGCTTTCATCAAAGGGAGAAGTATACATCATAACATTTTGCTTGCTAATGACTTGGTCAAAGATTTGCATTCAAAAGCAAGAGGGACAAAAATATGTTTTAAAGCTGATTTACGGAAAGCCTTTGATTCAGTTAATAGGAAATTTATCTATAAGATGCTCCTCGATATGAACTTCCCACAGCAATGGGTTAATTGGATTCAATCTTGCCTGGAAACTCCAAAGTTTTCGATACTCTTTAATGGCTCACCTATTGGTTTTTTTGGGAGCACGAATGGCATCCGACAAGGTGATCCACTCTCTCCGTATCTCTTTACTATTGCGATGGAAGGACTTAGCTGTATGTTGGAACATGCAGTCTTAAATGGCAGCATAAAGGTACCCAATGCTGGCTCTATTTATATATCACATATAACATTTGCAGATGATTTACTTATCTTTCTCCAAAATGATCCAACTTCAGTAAAGAACCTGGCTACTATTATGAATGACTTTGGTATGGTTTCTGGACTTCAGTTAAATCATGCGAAAAGTAAAGTATATATGAGCCCTCACATTGAGAATAAGGTCTTTATTGCATAAACTTTGGGGGTTAGTGAGGGAAGCCTGCCAGTTCCTTATTTGGGTCTCCCGCTCATATCCACAGGCATTCACAAAACCCACTGTCAGCCTATCCTACAAAAAATAAAGAATAGAATTTCTTCTTGGAAAAATAGGCTTCTATCAAAAGTAGGACGACTCGAACTCATCCGTTCTGTATTGCACTCCTACTCTATATATTGGTGTAATGCATTTCTTCTGCCTGTTGGACTTCTCCAAGATATTGAACGGTTATTAATGAACTTCTTCTGGAATGGCACAAATGATAAGGCAATGCATATGGTAAATTGGGATAGCATTTGCAAACCGAAAGATGAAGGGGGGCTAAATTTGAGAAATACTAGAAATTGGAATCAAGCATGCCTGGTACAACAATTGTGGGATCTTTTGCAAAACAAATGTTCCTTATGGTCACAATGGGTTTCTGCTAGGTATCTTTCAAAGGAATCAATCTGGGAAATTTCAACAAGAACATACCACTCTTCAGCTTGGAAAGAAATTTTAAAGGCAAGGAATTGGCTAATCAAACACATTTCTTATGCAATCTCTTCTGGAACTAGTACTAATATGTGGTACGATCCTTGGGTGAATGGGAAGAGTATATTTCAATTATATGGCGACAGAATACGAAAAGATCTTGGGGCTCCCAAAGATTGGAAGGTTTCCGAGTTCATTGCTAACGGTACCTGGTGTCTCCCTAATCCTATTTCTCCCGAAATGTTATCACTTTGGCCGACTATCATAGCTATTCCAATCAGGAACAACTCTTCAGATATACTTATTTGGCCTCATGACAATGGCAAATTTAGTGCCACATCCGTATGGAATCAAATTAGACAAAGAAATAACAAGTGGGCCCCAAGCAGTTGGACATGGGATCGACCGGGATCACAAAGACACTCCTTATGTACATGGCAGGCCCTTCTCAATAAACTACCTATAATAGACAATATGAAAAGAAGAGGTATCTATCATGTTAACCGATGCTCCCTTTGTTTGCAACAAGAAGAAACTGTTGACCACCTTTATTTTGCTTGTAATTATACAAAATGGATATGGAAGGAGATTCTCCAGCGATTTGAACTCAATAGACTGCCGCAACCAAACTTGCACCAAGAACTAGGCGACCTTATGCAATGTTTCTCAAGAAAAGGGCCACTTACACAACTGGCAAAGGTTACTTTCAGATGCGCTATTTGGTGGATGTGGAAGGAGAGATGTAATAGAATCTTTGAATGTCAACACACAAACAATGCTCAGCTCTTGAAAGAGATTATTAGAGACTCAAGATCCTGTATGGAGTATGATCTCAAAATCGAGCACTTCACCCGAAGAGAAAAAGATATTTTTATCAAATTTAATTTTTCTATTAGCTAAAGATCTTGGGAATGATGTCAAATAATGTACCCACAGGTAGTTATAGTCTACAGCATGTGTAGTCATAACTATCGCATTCACACTCTATGAGTTAATTGGCTTTGTCTATGACTTGTATAGATAAAGCTATTTGTAGAATCTTTACACATAATCAATTTACTTTTACTTACCAAACAAAAAAAAAAAAAAGGCTGATTTGAAGAGGGCGGGTCTGTTAGGACTCTAGCTAGGAGAGTCCTAATTGAGAGGGACATTCATATAAAACCTACCTAAGCCGACCCCTATTAAAGAGGTGAAGAGGCCGGCTAGGGTTAGGAGGTTGTTTCTTAGAGAAGAATTAGGAGTTGTAAAGGAATAGGAGTTTTGAGTAGAAGTCCTATTAGGAGTTGGTTAGAAGTATGAGTCTTGAGTAGTAGTCCTATTAGGAGTTAGGGTTTAGAAACCCTATAAATTGCCATGTATTCCTCCTCTTTTGATAAGCAATAGATGAATCTTTTCTGCAGCCTTTGAGCAGCAACATGGAGGGAGGAACCCCTATAGAGTTCCAAGGAGGTCGATCCCCTAAAGAGATCAACCCCAAGTTTAGAATCTGCAAGGGTTCTAACACCTCTCCCCCTAAACGCATCCTGCATCGAGATCTTCCTCCAGATAAAAGAGATGGGTCTCTTGTAGCAACCTCGCCCTATGAAGGCCGCCCGCAGAGACCAATCTAAATACTGTAGGTTCCACCAGGACCACGGCCATGACACGGAGGACTAGCATGACCTCCGGAACTAGATAGAAGCTCTAATCCGGAGAGGCCATCTCGGATGTGACACGGGAGTGTCTAATTTACTACAATCTGATTATATGAGCCTTGATTATGATCTAGTATCTTTTTCAGTCAATAATGATGCCTCATAATCTTTATCTCAGCACACTAAAAAATGACAGCTCATCAGCATATTCTCTGCACAAAGTTAAAGCTGTTTCAAGGTGCTTTTCTTCAAGACAAAGGAATGCATTAAAGGAGTTGGTTGGCAGCTGTGAACATTTCTTCATTACCAATGAGTGCATTAAAATAGTTGGTTAGAAGCTGTAAACACTTAATTTCGAAATTCCCTATGCATGAAGGGTTGTTTCATGCACTAGTATTTATTTTGGTGTTTAGGACTTAGAAAGGACTTTAGAAACTGATGATATCTGGGCAGAAGCTCTTAGAGAACCCCTTAAACTCTGTATCTCTTGGATGCGTCCTTGAGTGGTGAGTCTTTTATTTTCTAGTTCTGTATCCTCGTTTAATTTCCGTTGGGTGGTGAACTTTCTGTATCCCATTGCGATTTTAAACTTGGTGGTGAGCTATATTTCGTTTTACCGAGGTTTCTTCAAGAGTTCGTTCATTGCCTTCTGTGATATTTTCTATCTGTACAACTGTTCTATTGGTATTCTTTCGAAATCCATTCTGCATTTTTACCCTCCCCGGTATCAGGATGCTATCTCAAGTCCCGGGAGGCGGCTATGTGCCGTAGAGGGCCCCCCGAGAGATAGAATGAGGTCATCTCTGGCGGGCTGATAGCCGGTGGCACTAGCACGACAGCAACAAAGGCCTACGCACGCAGCGTGGTGGAGAAGCATCCCCGGCCTGAGCACGAGCCCACAATTACCTTTGGAGCAGGAGAGGTCGAGCGCTCCCACTATGACGACGCTATGGTGATCTCCGTCCAAATCACCAACACCCGAGTCAAGAGGGTGATGGTTGATACGGGGAGTTCTGCCGACGTCCTCTACTTTAATGCCTTCGGGAGGCTCAGTTTGACCCAGGAAAACCTTACCCCTATGACGATAGCTCTTACAGGATTCATCGAAGATTCCATCTCCCCGCTCGGAACCACGGTGCTCCCCATCACCCTTGGGGAGGAATTGAGGATGAAAACATTAATGACCGCCTTCATGGTGGTCGACCTACCATCAGCCTATAATGTCATCCTCGGTCGCTCGACCCTCAACAGGATCCAAGCGGTGGTCTCCACCTATCACAGAACCATCAAGTTCCCAACCTCGACAGGGATTGGGGGGGCTTGGAGCGACCCAAGGGAGTCGAGGCGATGCTACCTCACCACAGTCGCTCTCCCGCCAAAGCCTCGCCCAACGACGGTTCCCGACCCCCGTGAGGCATCTGTATCACAAATGACGCTGGAGCCCCCGAAATCGCTTATCGAAGTGCCCTTGAAGCGGGGCAGACCCGTCCAAACCATTAGAATCGGGACTGCGCTCCCCGAAGCAGACCGGCTTCACCTTGTCGATTACCTAAGGGAGAACGCCGACCAATTTGCCTGGTCCCCCGAGGAGATGCTTGGGATTGACTTGGAGGTGGCGCAACACCGCCTCAACGTCGACCCTGGGGAAAGACCGATAAGGCAAAAGCTTCGAAGGTTCACCCCCGACCAGCAGAGGGTGATCCGAGACGAGGCCGATCGCTTCATAAAGGCTGGGTTCATCGCCGAGGTTAAGTACCCCGGTGGTTATCTAATATAGTCCTCATCAGAAAGCCTAATGGAAGTTGAAGAATGTGTATTGATTATACTGATCTCAATCGAGCATACCCCAAGGACTGCTATTCGCTTTGTAGGATAGACCAGTTGGTCGATGCCACCGTCGGTCATGAACGCCTTACGTTCTTGGACGCGTTCTCCGGCTACAACCAAATCTGGATGGCGACCCAAGACCGAGAAGATACTACCTTCGTCACCAATCAGGGGGCGTACTGTTACAAAGTAATGCCTTTTGGCCTGAAGAACACCGACGCGACCTACCAAAGGATGGTCGACAAGCTTTTCAAACAACAGCTCGGGAGAAACATGGAGGTGTACATAGATGACATGATTGTAAAAAGCAAGGTCGCAGGGACACATTTGGCCGACCTGGCGGAAACATTCCAAACCCTTAGACAGTTCAACCTGCATCTGAACCCAGCAAAGTGCGTCTTCGGGGTCAGCTCAGGGAAGTTCCTCGGCTTCATCATTCACCAATGGGGAATTGATACCAACCCAGAGAAAGTTCGCGCCATTACTGAGATGCACTCCCCCCGCTCGGCCAAAGAAGTACAGCGACTTGCCAGGAGGCTGGCAGCGCTCAGCAGGTTCATGTCGTGTTCGAGCGACAAGAGCCTCCCTTTCTTTTGAGTTCTGTGATGGGCCGACAGCTTCACTTGGACCCCGAAATGCGAGGAGGCCTTCAAGAAGTTGAAGGAATGCCTCGTCTACTTGCCTCGACTCACCTCGCCTGAGCTAGGCGAGACCCTTGGCTTCTACCTAGTGGCCTCACCACAAGCTATCAGTTCAGTGCTAATTCGGGAGGTACCACCGATGCAACAGCCGATGCATTACATCAGCCATGTCCTCGGAGGGCCCGAAATACGATACCCCCCGATTGAAAGGCTGGCTCTCATCCTTGTCCTGACAGCCCGGAAGTTGTGGCCCTACTTCCAAGCTCATACAATCAAGGTAGTCACTGACCAACTGCTGCGGTAGACCCTTTCCAACATTGATACATCGGGTCACATTCTGTGGTGGTCGGTCGAGCTCAACGAATTCGACATCTAGTACTCCCTCAGGACAGCCATTAAAGCTCAGGTGCTAGCCGATTTCATTTCCGAGCTGGCGCCTGAGTACCGCGCTGTAGGGCGGCAAAGTGGCCAGGGCACGTGGACGTTGCACATAGATGGCTCTTCCACTTCCGAGGGGGCCGGGGTCGGGTTCGTCCTCAGAGGTCGGTCAGGAGAGGCCTATGAAAGATCTCTCAAATTAAAATTTCGGGCCACCAATAACGAAGCTGAGTACGAGGCGCTACTCCACGGTCTGCATCTCGCTCTGGAGTTACATGTGGGCGATCTTGAAGTCTTCAGTGACTCCCAACTGGTGACGGGACACATCAATGGGAGCTGCGAAGCCCGAGACCCCACGATGATATCATACCTAATGGAGGTAAAGTGGCACGCCCGCTGTTTCGATCACTTTTCAGTCACCATAATACCTCGGGCACAGAACGAACGGGCCAACGCACTAGCCAAATTAGCCTCCACTCGCACCCTTGAGTCGGTCTCGACCACTGAGTCCATGGCGGTCCCGACCATACCAACTCACGAGGTCACCAAAACAAATCTACCTCCGAATTGGATAGAAGAGATCCTCCGCTTCAAGGCGGGTGGGAAAGAGCCCGACGATTCCGCGGTTACAAGACGACTGAGGCGAGCTCAAGCGGGGTACTGCATCATCGGTGGAAGATTGTAACGAAGGGCATTCTCTCAACCCCTCCTGCGTTGCCTTGCGCTGTGGAGGTTGAAGCCGTCCTCGCTGAGCTCCATGAGGGAATATGTGGAGAGCATGTCGGGTGGTAGACCTTGGCCTTCAAGACCCTTCGGTAGGGGTACTACTGGCCGACCATGCACTAGGATACCATGACGTACACACAACAGTGCCCGTAGTGCCAACGGCGCGCCCGATTGCCACACCAGCCGGTAGTCCCCCTAACCCCCATTGATGTGGCTTGGCCCTTTGCCCAATGGGGGCTCGATCTCCTCAGGCCTTTCCCTCCGGCGTCGGGTCAGCGACATTCCCTCATAGTCGGGGTCAAATACTTCACGAAGTGGGTCAAGGCCGAACCCTTGACCTCCATCACCAAGAGGCACGTTCAGAACTTCACATGGAGGAACATCATCATCCGGTTCAGGATCCTGAGGGGTATCATCACCGACAATGGGACCTAGTTCAACAACAGTATATTCAAGACATACTGCCAGTCCTACGGGATTCAGTTGAAGTTCAGCTCGGTTGCACACCCCTAGACCAACGGTCAGACCGAGGTGATGAACTGAGCAATAATTGAAGGCCTCAAGAAGAGAATCTCAAGCACGCGTGGGGCCTGGGTGGACGAGCTCTCCAGCGTCCTATGGGCAATGCGAACAACCCCCAAAGCTGCCTCGGGAGAGTCCCCATTCAGCCTAGCCTACGGGACTGAAGCAGTTCTTCCGCCCGAGATGGTATTCCCGACCTTGCGCACCTCCCACTATGAGCGAAGGCACTCGGAGGAGGGGCTACGGGCCAACTTGGACCTCCTCGAGGAGAGAAGAGCCATGGCACACCTGTGCACCTTGGCATACAAGAAAGTGACCACTCGGATATACAACCGGAGGGTCCGTCCGCGGCCAATTCAAGTCAGGGACCTCGTCCTCCGAAAAGCAGAAGTGAGCAATTCGGCCCAAACAAGGGGACAACTTGCACCCAACTGGGAAGGCCCCTACCGAGTCTACAACATGGTGTGGGAAGGTACCTACCGGCTCGAAACAATGGAGGGAAGACCCCTCCCGAGGACGTGGAATGTCGTGAACTTGAAGAAATTCTACCCTTGAGGGGTGAAGAGTTGATTGGGACACAATAAAGGTATGGAGAGCCCGCGTATACGCGGTCAAAGTAGATGAATAAGCCAGGGTTTCCAAAAAGAAATTGCTTCTTGATGGCAAAGTATGTACATATAGCTATTGGGTGACCCGACCCCGGGCCCGACCAGACAAAAGGAAAAAGAAGGAAAGACAAACCAAAACAAGGGGAGGTAGCCCCTAGCCCGAAGGAGGAGTCGGCAACCCATCGTCAAAAGGCACATTAGCCGACATGTCGATGTTTTGGTTCGTAGGGTCATCGGAAAATGGGTCCGGTTCTAGGTCCAGGTCTGGGAACTTCACCCGAAAACTAGCACAAGCCACCCGAAACCCATACTCGTATGTGACCCGGCCTGACCTCACCAGGCCGCGCTCGAACCCCGCGGACGCTTTGTACCCGACGACTGCTTCCTCCACCCTCCCGAGAAACCTCATATGCTCCTCCTCGAGCGCCTCTTCGGTAGCCTAGGCCACCGCCTCGGCGGCCTCAACGCCTTGGGAGTGGGACAACAGCTCGTCATCCAACGAACGGATGTGTGACCGGCTCTCTTCAAGCTCGGCCTTTAAACAAGCCACCTCCCCCTCCAACACCGTGGCGTGCCCTTCGGCCGCGGCAACTACCTCCGCACCCCCCTTGGCCCTCAACTTCAGGTTCACCTTCTGGAGGGCGTTGTTGAGGTCCATCTGATGCCCAATCACCTGCCCGACGTCAAGGACCCAGTCGATCAACGCCATCCCATAATGCAGGCCCTGCATGAAAGTCATTGTCAACATCCACGAAGCAAAGAGGCAAAGAAAAGGAAAGACCATCACTTACCTGGACGAGCGACTTGGCCGCCCCCTCCACTAGCACCTTCGAGTCAGAGCTTTACAACTCCTTGGCCAACGAGGGGTGTAGTGCCCCTCAGACGAACTCCTGGGCGGTCTCTCCGTCAGCCTAGGGTCGGCTGTCGGCCTTCAAAGACGACCACCGGGCAGTGTAAGGGGCTCCTGGCTCCCTGAACGGAAGGTCGGCCATCGGTTGGGCTTCAAACTGCCCGCCCTCGGGCCACGAGAAGACGTGACACATTTCCCGCACTGGTAGGGGGAATGTCGGCCCCCTCCTTGAAGGGTCGTTACTAGATGATCCGGCCAACCCCTTCCCCTTCTCACTCCCCGTGCCCTCTCCTTGGACAGAGGTCCCAGATGATGCTAGGGGGGCGCTCGAGCGTGTGGCTCAATTGGCTGGCGTCTTCCGGACCGCTAGCTTTGTCCTCTTGGGAGGGCACTCCGTTGCCAGTGATTTCGGCGCCCTCTTCGAGGTCCCCTCCAACGGGACAATCTTGCCTCCGAAGCCTTCCCCGTCTCGAGGCGGGGCTCGACGGCCCTAGTATTGGCCGTCCTCATCATTGATCATAAGTCCACCATTTCTGCAAACACAGATAGCGGTCAGACGACATGGAATGAACAAATGAGCCGTTATATGCGAATAGCCATACCCCCAGTGGCGGGGCTCAGCTCAGCTCCAACCATCGACTCCTCAGTCATCTCTTTTATTACCCGAGAAGAGGACATGATGCTCCTCAGATGGACCACCAGCGTTGTGTCACCAGCAAGGAGCGAAGGGAGGATGTTATCAATGGACCGAATGGCTCACCCGGTGCTGAAACCCCACTCTTGATCATAGCTGATGAAGAAGAAGTGTCTCTTCCAACCTTTGTTGTTGGAGGGCGCGTCGCTAATCTTGAAACTACTATGAGCGGTTAGGTAATATCCGCCTGGCCCCTTCCCCAGGCAGAAGCAAGTCAGGAATAAAGGGTGGGATGGTTCAATCCCAACCCCCCGACACTCCCAGATAAGTGCCACCAAGTACTGCCAAGAGTTGGGCAATACCTGGGATGGGGAAATCCCCCAGAAGTAAAGGCAATCCCTAATGACAGGGTGCACAGGAAACCGCAGGCCATCTTCGAGTGCCCCCACCGTCAGAACGAATCCATTGGGGAACCGGTCATATGGCCACTGCCCCGGACAAGGGGCGTGCAAGCGGTAATGCTCCGGATGCGATAGCGGTCCCAGAGCAATCTCAAGAGGTCCTCGGTGAGCACCGAGTCCACATCATTCAGGGACTTCAAGGCCTCCAGCTTGGTAGTGCCCTCAGAGATCCCTGGTGAAGAACTACTCGAGGATACGCTCACCACCTCATCGCGAGAACTCGTCGAAGGAGAAGGACAAGGTGTGGCAGAAGGAGTGGGAAGGGGGGACGAGAAGGAAGATGAAGACGAAGACGAAGACGAAGACATCCCGACCTCAAAGTCGCGAGAAAGGAGCCTGGTCGTCGGAGGCTAGAGTTGAACCAAAGAGCACAGCAAGGTTGCAAGGAAGGAGTTGAAGCACGAAGTAGAGGATTGATTGCATGAGTGATGATAACCGCCCTGGATGGAGACTATATGATGGGTGCGACCCATGGCAAGGCGACGGATAGGGCTTCCCAAGGAGAGCAATAGTTGTGACATTTAAGACCCGTTACAACCCCTTGGATCTACTAGATTCGCCCACCTCGGAACCCCACCATCGCCATCCCATCACCTCGCTGTGCGCCGTTCAAAAAGGAGTTTCCTGCCAAGCCCCACGGCGTTTCACCCTGTTGAATCTCGGATTTTGATGATAAAATCCATTGATGGGTTAATTGATCTAATCCATATTATTGAGTTAAGTATGCAGGATTAACTACGATAACCAGAAAACACAAAGCAAGAATACCGGAGTCAAGTTCGATGGACGTTTAAGAGTCCGAAGAATCGTCGGAGATGCTGCCGGAACCAACCGAGAAGAAATCGGGAACCTATCGGAATTTTCGGAAGTTTCCCGAAGAGATCGTCGGAGGTTCGTGGAGATCACCGAGAAGGCTCGGCTACTCATTAAAGTCATAACAAGTTCGGGAGCTTGCTGGGAGTCCGTCGGAAGAAGTTCGTCGGAAAGCTCGCCGGAACAAGACTCGACGTTCGCGATTGAAAACTTGCTTAGGAGTGTTTTGTTATGTAGTTCACTTGTAATTAGGATTAGGATTAAGAGATAATCCTATATCCTGGTTAGGGGCCAACTGGGCCCAAAATTAGAATTGGTTTGGGCTAAATTTGAAGCCCAAACAGACTGGGCGGTTGCACCGCCCAGCACCCGAGAGCTGGGCGGTGGCACCGCCCAGCACTGTTAATGTCTGACAGTGATAGGCGGTGGCACCGCCACTGACAGGCGATGGCACCGCCACTGACAGGCGGTGGCACCGCCAACATCGGGAACCCAAAGAGAATTCAAATTTTGGAGCCCAAATTTGAATCCTCTTGAGGCCTATAAATACCCCTCAAATCTTAGCTGAGATTACAACTTTTTGAGCTGCAATTGTTTGAGAGAAAGGTCTTAGAAAAGTCTTTGCTAGTCTTGTTTTCAATTTGCTAGTGTTCACCTCCTTCTTTCTTGCTGAAAATCTGTAAGAGAGTGAACCGCATGTAAAAACTTGTAAGAGGGGTATTTACCCTTCCCCTTCAAGAGATTTGCTAGTGGAAGGTGGGAGCCTCATCGAAGAGGGGCCTCGCAAGTGGATGTAGGTCATTTGACCGAACCACTATAAAATCGGCGTGATCTCTGGTTTGTATTTACTTATTGTCATTTACATTACTGCAAACCATTTACACTTTAATGCTCTACTTCTTTGTCTCCGTCTTTCTTATCTCTTCAAGTTAAAACACAATCGAAACGGTTTCAAATGAAAACATTACTTTTATCGTACGAAGTTTCCGAAAGTGTTTAAATCGTCAAAAGTTTATCACACTTTACCGCTGCACTAATTCACCCCCCCCTCTTAGTGCCGCTCCGATCCTAACAATTGGTATCAGAGCTAGGCTCACTCTTATATTTGGTTTGATACCCAAGAGAGATGGCTTACTCCGGCATACATGAGGGTCATTCTATCACACGTCCACCCTTGTTTAATAGGTCGGATTATACTTATTGGAAGACTCGTATGAGGATCTTCCTCATTTCCATGGATTTCGAGCTTTGGACTATTGTTGAAAATGGATTTCAAAAATCTTCTCTTCCGATGAGCGAATGGAATGAATCGGAGAAGAAGGTTTTTGCCTTAAATGCAAAGGCTATGAATGCCTTGTTTTATGCACTAGACAAAAATGAATTTAATCGTGTTTCAATTTGTGATTCGGCTTTTGATATTTGGAGAACTCTTGAGGTCACTCATGAAGGCACTAGCCGAGTGAAAGAGTCCAAAATCAACATCCTTGTGCACTCTTACGAACTTTTCCGAATGAAACCAAGTGAATCCATCGGAGACATGTACACCCGGTTTACGGATGTCATCAATGGACTCAAAGCTCTTGGTAAAGATTTTACTAACTTTGAACTAGTAACTAAAATCTTAAGATCCCTCCCTAAAAGTTGGGATCCAAAAGTTACGACCATTCAAGAGGCCAAAGACCTTAAAACATTCCCTCTTGAAGAACTCATTGGGTCTCTAATGACCTACGAAATGACATGTCAAGCTCATGACGAGCTCGAGAACCCCCTTCCAAAGAATAGGAAGGATATGGCACTCAAATCACAAGAAGACCACTTGAAAGGAATATCAAGTGATGAGGACAGTGACAATGACATTGCATTTTTGACGCAAAAATTTAAAAAATATTTAAGAAAGAATAAATTTAAAAATAATATAAAAAATAAATTCGAACAAAAGAAGGACAAAGTGATTTGCTATGAATGCAAAAAACTGGGACACTACAAGAACGATTGTCCTCAAGCCAAAAAGAGAACATCAAAGAAGAAGGCGCTCAAGGCAACGTGAGATGATTCAAGCGTGTCCGAAGAAGAAGAGTCCAACACCGAGCAAGTTGCTCATTACGCCCTAATGGCCATCGGAGAAGAGAAACATACACCATCACAAGCTAGGAGCAAGATATGGTATCTAGATAGTGGATGCTCAAGACATATGACTAGAGATCCATCTCATTTCTCTATGCTCACTAGCAAAGAAGAAGGGTACGTCACCTTCGGAGACAACAACCAAGGCAAAATCATTGGCAAGGGAACCATAGGTAACAAATTAAAATTTTCTATTGATGATGTCTTACTAGTTGATGGATTGAAACATAATCTCTTGAGTGTTAGTCAATTATGCGATAAAGGTTATATCGTTAGATTTGAATCAAATGTGTGTATTATTGAAAAACCAAACCATAACATAACTATGATTGCATTAAAACAAAATAATGTCTACACCATCAACCTTGATGAACTAAGTAATGAAATGTGCTTCTCCGCTTTAAATGATGATGCTTGGCTTTGGCATAGGAGACTAGGCCATGCAAGCATGAAACTAATATCTAAGATCTCATCTAGAGATTTAGTGCGAGGAATTCCAAACATAAAGTTTATTAAGGACAAAGTATGCGATGCATGTCAACTAGGTAAACAAATAAAAACTAGTTTCAAACCAAAAACTCAAATTAGCACCACTAGACCATTACAATTGATTTATTTGGACTTATTTGGACCAATTGACACGACACGTCTAGGGGGAAGCAAATATACATTTGTAATTGTGGATGACTATACTAGATACACTTGGACCTATTTCTTAGCTCACAAAAGTGATTGCTTCAAGTGTTTCTCTAAATTTTGTAAACTCACTCAAAACGAAAAAGGTTTCATGATTTCATCAATTCGGAGTGATCACGGTGACGAATTTCAAAATTGTGACTTTCAAAATTTTTGTGAGGTTAATGGATACAATCACAACTTCTCCACTCCGAGGAATCCCCAACAAAATGGAGTAGTTGAAAGAAAAAATAGAAACCTACAAGAAATGGCAAGAACTATGTTAAATGAACATAGTTTACCTAAGTATTTTTGGGCCGAAGCCGTAAATACGGCTTGCTACATCATGAATAGAGTCCTAATAAGACCATTCTTATCAAAAACTCCCTATGAATTATGGAATAACAAAAAAACAAATATTTCCTATTTTAAAGTTTTCGGTTGTAAATGCTTTATTTTGAATGAAAGGGATGCCTTAGGAAAATTTGATGCTAAATCCGATGAAGGCATCTTTCTTGGTTACTCTTCCGTTTCTAAGGCTTTTCGGGTTTTTAATAAAAGAACCTTAGTAATAGAAGAGTCTATTCATGTAGTTTTTAATGAAATTTCTAATTTAAAGAAAAATGATTTTGATGATGATCTTGGTTTTGATAATTTGAATTTAAATGAACTCCCTCCTCAAAATAGCAACTTGGATGCACCTTCTTCCGAAATTTCCTTACCCAAGGAATGGAAGTATATAGATGCTCATCCAAAGGAGCTAATTATAGAAGATACATCAAAAGGGGTTCAAACTCGTTCCTCTTTCAAGAATTTTTGTGCTAACGCCACCTTCCTTTCTCAAATCGAACCTAAATGCATTGACGAGACCATAAAAGATGATTTTTGGGTTATCGCAATGCAAGAGGAATTGGGCTTGCAACGATCCTGATTTTTGGCAAGCTCATGGACTTCTCGGGTTTGTTCCTGCAGAACCTTCGACGACTGTTCGAACTTCCGTCGAACAGTCGAACTCACATCGTGATCATTGTCTTTGTTGAATCTCGGATTTTGATGATGAAGTCAATTGTCATTTGTTGTCTAATCTATGTGTTTGAGATAAGTGTGCAGGATTAACTACGATGAAAGTTAGACAAGCAGCAGGAGTTGCGCCGGAGTCAAGTTCATGATCACGTTGGGAGTTCGAGAGTTCGACGGAAGTTCGGACGGTCGTCGGAGGTTCTGCGAGAACAGATCCGAGAAGTCCAGAAGCTTGCCAAGCGAAGCTCGTCGGAACTTGCCAAGTGGATCGTCGCTAAGTCCAGGAGTTTGCCGGAAGTCCGCAGGAGCATCACCGAGGGTTCATCGGATGATCGACGGAAGTTCGCCGGAAACTCGCCGGAAGAAGCGATTGACGCACCGAAGCAAAGCTGCAGAAATTGTCTTAGATCTAATCGTAGTTAGCACGTTGATTAAGTTGGAAAATGGGAGGTGATCCCATTAGCTTAATCTTGGGGCAATTGGGCCCCTGAAAGACTGAAATTGGGCCGAATGGAGCTAACCATTCGGACCCTGATTGCACCAGGAGGTGCAACCGCCTAGGCCAGGAGGTGGCACCGCCTGGGCTAAGCCTCCCAGCGAGACTGGGCGGTGCAACCTCCCCAGCCGGGAGGTGGCACCGCTTGAGCTCAGTCTTCGAGCAAGACTGGGCGGTGCAACCTCCCTGACAGAGAGGTGGCACCGCCTGAGCTCAGTCTTCGAGCAAGACTGGGCGGTGCAACCTCCCTGATAGAGAGGTGGCACTGCCTGAGCTCGGTCTTCGAGCTCTGCCAGGCGGTGCAACCTCTCCAGTCAAGAGGTGCAACCGCCTGATCCCGGAATTCCGGGATTTGATCGTTTTGAGCTCCAAATTTGAACTGGGTTGGGGCCTATAAATACCCCACCCATTCAGCACTGAAAAGATACAGACCTATACCGAAATCTTGATCTTTTCTGTGATTCTAAGAGCTCAAAAGTGTTGAAAAGCCTTTAAGTCTCCTCCTTCTGTTCTTCAAGTTTTGAGTTGTAAAGTGAGGAGAGAAAGGTCTGTAAAGGTTGTCTCCTGAGCCTGCCAAAAGGAGAGAAACTGTAAAAAGGGCAGTTGGCCTTCGCCTAATTGAAGGAAGGCCTCTAGTTGACGTCGGTGACCTCGTCGGTGGAGGAAGCCAAAAGTGTAGTAGGTCAAGATTGACCGAACCACTCTAAATCTCTGGTTTGCATTTATTTTGAGCACTTTATCATTACTGCAAACCTCCTTCATAACTACTGCATTCTGCGCTTTTACGAACAAGTTCTAAGTGCTGTTCTTTCCGAATCTGCATTCAGACGTAAATCGGTGTTTTCGTACTTTATAGTTTACGTTTACATTTTGATTCTGCAAAACTGTCTTCTACGCCTTCACGAACAAGTTTTTAAGTGCTGATCTGTCCGAATCTGCTTTCAGACGTAAACCAGCGTTTTCGTACGATATTTACATTGCAGTTTACGTTTACGCCTTGATTCTGCAAAACTATCTTCTGCGCTTTTACGAAAGAGTTTCTAAAAGTTCAGATCCCTTTGAAACTGCGTCTAGACGTAAAAATTACGTTTAGACGTAAACTGTGTAAAGACATTTTAGACGTAAACTGAGTTTAGACGTAAATCTGCGTTTAGACGTAAAACTGCGTTTAGACGTAAATCTGCGTTTAGACATAAAACTACGTTCAGACGTAAATCTGAGTTTAGACGTAAATCTGCGATTAGACGTAAAACTGCGTTTAGACGTAAATCTGCGTTTAGACGTAAAACTGCGTTTAGACGTAAATCTGCGTTTAGACGTAAATCTACGTTTAGACGTAAAACTGCGTTTAGACGTAAATCTGAGTTTAGACGTAAATCTGCGTTTAGACGCAAACTGCGCTTAGACGCAAAACTGCGCTTAGACGCAAACTGTGTTTAGACGCAAACTACGCTTAGACGCAATCTGCGCTTAGACGCAAACTGCACTTAGATACAAACTGAGAATTAGCTTTTGCATCATAATAGTTTTTATTGAACGAACGCAGCTTTTGGTTTTAATCTCTGTAAGATTTCCGCTGCACTAATTCACCCCCCCCCTCTTAGTGCTCTCGATCCTAACAATTGGTATCAGAGCGAGGTTAACTCTCTAACGGATTAAAACCCAAAGAGAAATGGCATACGCCGGAAACCAAGAGGGGCATTCTATTACGCGTCCACCCATGTTCAGTGGGACGGACTACACCTACTGGAAGACCCGAATGAGGATCTTTCTTATTTCTACGGATTTTGAACTGTGGAATCTTATCGAAAATGGATTTTCGAAGTCTTCTCTTCCAATGATCGATTGGAATGATTTGGAGAAGAAGGCTTTCGCTCTTAATGCAAAGGCTATGAATGCCTTATTTTGTGCACTTGATAAAAACGAGTTTAACCGTGTTTCAACTTGTGAAACTGCATTTGATATTTGGCACACACTCGAAGTGACCCATGAGGGCACAAGTAGAGTAAAAGAGTCAAAAATCAATTTGTTGTTACATTCTTTTGAACTTTTCCGCATGAAACCGAGTGAAACCATTGGCGACATGTTTACCCGTTTCACGGATGTCGTCAACGGTCTAAAAGGACTCGGAAAGAGCTTTTCGGATTTTGAGCTGGTTAACAAAATACTAAGATCCCTTCCTAAGAGTTGGGATCCTAAAGTCACTGCTATTCAAGAGGCAAAAGATTTGCGAAATTTCCCTCTTGAAGAACTAATCGGGTCATTAATGACCTACGAAATGACTTGTAAAGCTCATGAAGAGCAAGAAGACATCCTTCCAAAGAACAAGAAGGATATGGCACTCAAAACTTCTGAATGCCACTTGAGAGAAAACTCAAGTGATGAGGACTGTGATGATGACTTGGCACTTCTAACAAGAAAGTTTAAAAAGTTCTTTAAAAGAAACAAGTTTAAGAATGATGCAAAAAATAAACTTGAACCCAAGAAGGACCAAGTAATCTGCTATGAATGCAAAAAGCCGGGACACTACAAGAGTGATTGTCCCCAAGTCAAGAAGAGAACATCAAAGAAAAAAGCGCTTCAAGCAACATGGGATGACTCAAGCGCATCCGAAGAAGAAGAGTCCAACACCGAGCAAGTTGCTCATTACGCCTTAATGGCCATCGAAGATGAGGTAACAAATTCAATAGATACAGATTTATCTTTCGATGAATTATTAAATGCTTTCCATGAATTGTTTGATGAGTATAAGATTATCAGTAGTAAATACAAATTGCTAAAAAAGGAGCATGATAGTCTTATTTGTAATTTCGATAAGTTAAATGCTGAACATCATGATAGTTTAAGCCCATGCATAAAATGCCATAATCTAGAAACTCTCCAAAAAGAAAACTTGCTACTTAAGGACACCTTGAAGAAATTCGAGGTTGGTAGCAAGTCATTGAACATGATCCTTACAAACAAGGGTCACGTTCCCAAAAGGAGTGGAATTGGATTTGTGAGAAGTCCTCACCAAAATCCAACCACCTTCATAAAAGGCTCCATCTTACATGTTCAACACCAAACCAAGTGCAACTTCTGTTGCAAATCTGGACACAAGACACATTGTTGTCTATTCAAGAAAATAAGTCCAAACAAATTGATTTGGGTTCCTAAAGGAACCATGACAAATTCTATGCAACATGATAAGAAATGTAGATCTATTTATGAGGCACCCAAAAGCAAATGGGTTCCTAAAGATCATCCCTTCCTATAAAAACATTAAAATTTTAGGTCGGAGCAAGAAATAATATTCTGCTCCTTGACTCTTGATGGTCATAAACCAAGAATCAAAAAGGAACTCGCAACGCTTAAGTAACAAATGGAAGTTATGAAATCACAAATACGAATTGGATACAACCTTATTAGAAACATATGATATCCAAATTCACATATCCCCTTGATCTTCAAAACCCGTTAACACTATCATCTACGAATTAATTCTTGTATCATGAAGAAACTAAATATGTCATGATCTTAAAAGGGATACCAAACAAACTATCAACATACATATGACATATGCACGTTAAAAGATCTATCTTGATCGTACAAGAGCTTCTTCCTTAAATAAAAACTCATACGAAATCACGTAACAAACATTAATTGCTCTGAAACTCTCCTCAAGGCAAAGGCTCCCTGATCAAATCATATTAGGTGCTCACTGGCTGCAGGCGGTGGCACCTGTCCAACTGGCGGTGGCACCTCCAGCTACCACGGGTTGCCAGAGGTTGCACCGCTCCAGCCAGAGGTGCAACCGCCCGCAACTTTGCCTTTTTAAACCCACACTAGGGCCGGCGGTGAAACCGACCCCAACTCACTCCCATTTCCTCCTCTACTCTTCCAAGTCTCCTCCATTCTCATTTCACTCCTCTAAGCCATCCAAATATCTTCCATTTCGGAGCAAAACATCAAGAATCCTTCCTTCTCTTGAAGATTTCACAAAGGTACTCTCTAAGAAGCCCTTAAATTCTGTTTTGCTCTTCATTTACTCTTGCTCATCATCATCCCTCTGAACAGCAGTAGTTATGGGATCTAGAAGATCCTCAAGGGACAAGGGAAAGAGGAGATTAATAGAAGAGTTTGATTTCACTCTTTTCGATTCAAAATACCATGCTGAAAAATTTCCCTCTTTCGAACTTAGATGTATCAGTAAGGGAAAATACGTAGATCTAAATGAACTAAGAGACTTAGAGACTATCCAATGGTTTGCAAACCTAGATCTACTTCCAATCTTGCAGATTAACGAACCCATCTATCCTAGGCTAGTTAGATTATTTTACAATAACATACAAATAGATGATGAAGAAAGGATGTCCACTTATCTTTTAGGACAACACATCACAATCACTGATAGGTTCATTTGTGATATAATAGGCATTCCCATAAAAAGCATAGGACTTTACTTTAGAGGATCATGGGATGATGAAAGTATTGGAACATCCTATGTTGAAGCCTTAGGAACAATCTTTGACAATCCTAACATAGCATTAGTTCCTAAAAGTTGTGAACATCTATTGCCTTTGAACACTAAGATACTTCATTATATCATGACTAGTATAATTCTTCCTAAACAATACCATCATGATGAAATAAGTCAATTAGAATTAAGAACTATGTACTCAATCATGAAGGGACATGACATCTGTCTTGGCTATCTTATTCAACAAAATATGTTAGAATTATCTAAGAAAGATATGATGCTCCCATATGGTGGTATAATCACAAGAATAATGAAAGCTTACGACATTCTAATACCACCAGAAGAAGAAGTAATGAAAGTAGATCGATTCAGCATAATAAACAAAAATCTACTTCACCGACTAAGATGTTACTATAGAAATGGTAACTGGGTTAGAATCCCTAGAAGGACTGATCACCCTCAACCTGAACCAGAACCGGAAACACCAGTATTTAGGGGTACCCAATCTCCTCCGACCCTTCCCTTTGAGGAACCACATCCAGTTGAGCAAACTCATACATCCATCGAAGAAATTGGGATTCGAATGGATCGATTCGAACAGAGACAAGAACGGATTGAACAACGACAAGATCAAATCCTATCTGAGCTGCAACAAATTCATAGTCAATTTGACTCCTTGTTTAGGCACTTTAATTTGACTCCTTGTTTAGGCACTTTAATTTTCCACCTCATCAATGAACTTGTTGAACACCTGTTGTTGTTGTAAACTTCTTACTCACTTCTGATGTGCTGGCTGTAAACATCTATCGTGGTAAACATATATCTTGCACATTGTGGTAAAAGTTATCTCAGATTTTTATGGTATCATTACTGTTTGGTATGTGATGTGTCCAAATTAAGAATGTTGTGCTTTGAAACTAAAAGTTTTGAAAACCTTGTGCTTTGATTCAGAATTAGGAATGTTGATGTGTCCGAATAGATAAATTTGTTAAAATTATTTTTCGGACTATATTGAATGATCAAACCACTTGATTGCCATGTTTCTATGATTATATGTGAAAATCTGCAACAAAATCTTGTCCGAATGCATCTTATTTTTTGAATGCTATACACCAGATTTTCTCGTACACTTTCATGAAAAATAAGTTTCTGAAATAGATTTGATGAAGTGATTCATGTGTATGTATTCCATCCTGCAAAATCTTTACATAGACAATGGATTATAACAAAAAGGGGAAGAAGTATTTAAAGCAATCTATGTAAAATTCCTCTATAAGCTTGCTATTATTATTTTCCTGGTATCATAATTACTATGCTTTTTGTTGATGACAAAGGGGGAGATATATGAATAGATATATGAATTGATAAACACTGCCATGATTAGAAATACTATGAGTGATGCTATAAACACACTGCTATGATTATGCCATCCTTGCATCACCAAGAGATATATGAACATGTGCTAAAGTTTGCATTATGCCTTAAGTTGATATCTTATCATGTGAAGAAAATGCAAAACTTGCTAGAATATTTCAAATGTGTGCATCATGTAATAGTGCTTCACAGCTTTATATGATAATGTTCAAACTACATGATGAATAGTTACAAACACAATCATACAAACTTGATGATGTATGTCAAGCCTTAAGTTGATATCTTATCATGTGAAGAAAATGCAAAACTTGCTAGAATATTTCAAATGTGTGCATCATGTAATAGTGCTTCACAGCTTTATATGATAATGTTCAAACTACATGATGAATAGTTACAAACACAATCATACAAACTTGATGATGTATGTCAAGCCTTGACATCATCCTTGAAGAGATACATCATGATGAGTATCATGATGGGAGTATTGATGAGTTTAACTGATTTAACTTATCAATACGCCACTTGAATTCTCAGGTCTTGAATTCAAGGTTGACTTATCTCAACTATGGCATATAGACAGGGGGAGTTAAGGATAACTCCATTATCAATTGATTGTCATCATCAAAAAGGGGGAGATTGTTGAATCTCGGATTTTGATGATGAAGTCAATTGTCATTTGTTGTCTAATCTATGTGTTTGAGATAAGTGTGCAGGATTAACTACGATGAAAGTTAGACAAGCAGCAGGAGTTGCGCCGGAGTCAAGTTCATGATCACGTTGGGAGTTCGAGAGTTCGACGGAAGTTCGGACGGTCGTCGGAGGTTCTGCGAGAATAGATCCGAGAAGTCCAGAAGCTTGCCAAGCGAAGCTCGTCGGAACTTGCCAAGTGGATCGTCGCTAAGTCCAGGAGTTTGCCGGAAGTCCGCAGGAGCATCACCGAGGGTTCATCGGATGATCGACGGAAGTTCGCCGGAAACTCGCCGGAAGAAGCGATTGACGCACCGAAGCAAAGCTGCAGAAATTGTCTTAGATCTAATCGTAGTTAGCACGTTGATTAAGTTGGAAAATGGGAGGTGATCCCATTAGCTTAATCTTGGGGCAATTGGGCCCCTGAAAGACTGAAATTGGGCCGAATGGAGCTAACCATTCGGACCCTGATTGCACCAGGAGGTGCAACCGCCTAGGCTAGGAGGTGGCACCGCCTGGGCTAAGCCTCCCAGCGAGACTAGGCGGTGCAACCTCCCTAGCCGGGAGGTGGCACCGCCTGAGCTCAGTCTTCGAGCAAGACTGGGCGGTGCAACCTCCCTGACAGAGAGGTGGCACCGCCTGAGCTCAGTCTTCGAGCAAGACTAGGCGGTGCAACCTCCCTGACAGAGAGGTGGCACCGCCTGAGCTCGGTCTTCGAGCTCTGCCAGGTGGTGCAACCTCTCCAGTCAAGAGGTGCAATCGCCTGATCCCGGAATTCCGGGATTTGATCGTTTTGAGCTCAAAATTTGAACTGGGTTGGGGCCTATAAATACCCCACCCATTCAGCACTGAAAAGATACAGACCTATACCGAAATCTTGATCTTTTCTGTGATTCTAAGAGCTCAAAAGTGTTGTAAAGCCTTTAAGTCTCCTCCTTCTGTTCTTCAAGTTTTGAGTTGTAAAGTGA
The DNA here is from genome assembly GCF_036884655.1 of Musa acuminata AAA Group. Classification (NCBI taxonomy): domain Eukaryota; kingdom Viridiplantae; phylum Streptophyta; class Magnoliopsida; order Zingiberales; family Musaceae; genus Musa; species Musa acuminata. The sequence goes on from NC_088359.1 coordinate 16,544,595, forward strand.
GGAGAGAAAGGGCAGTTGGCCTGTAAAGGTTGTCTCCTGAGCCTGCCAAAAGGAGAGAAACTGTAAAAAGGGCAGTTGGCCTTCGCCTAATTGAAGGAAGGCCTCTAGTTGACGTCGGTGACCTCGTCGGTGGAGGAAGCCAAAAGTGGAGTAGGTCAAGACTGACCGAACCACTCTAAATCTCTGGTTTGCATTTATTTTGAGCACTTTATCATTACTGCAAACCTCCTTCATAACTACTGCATTCTGCGCTTTTACGAACAAGTTCTAAGTGCTGTTCTTTCCGAATCTGCATTCAGACGTAAATCGGTGTTTTCGTACATTACAGTATACGTTTACGTTTTGATTCTGCAAAACTGTCTTCTACGCCTTAACGAACAAGTTTTTAAGTGCTGATCTGTCCGAATCTACTTTCAGACGTAAACCAGCGTTTTCGTACGATATTTACATTGCAGTTTACGTTTACGCCTTGATTCTGCAAAACTGTCTTCTGCGCTTTTATGAACGAGCTTCTAAAAGTTCAGATCCCTTTGAAACTGCGTCTAGACGTAAAAATTACGTTTAGACGTAAACTGTGTAAAGACGTTTTAGACGTAAACTGAGTTTAGACTTAAATCTGCGTTTAGACGTAAAACTGCGTTTAGACGTAAATCTGCGTTTAGACGTAAAACTGCGTTCAGACGTAAATCTGAGTTTAGACGTAAATCTGCGTTTAGACGTAAAACTGCGTTTAGACGTAAATCTGCGTTTAGACATAAAACTACGTTTAGACGTAAATCTGCGTTTAGACGTAAATCTGCGTTTAGACGTAAAACTGCGTTTAGACGTAAATCTGAGTTTAGACGTAAATCTGCGTTTAGACGCAAACTGCGCTTAGACGCAAACTGTGTTTAGACGCAAACTGCGCTTAGACGCAATCTGCGCTTAGACGCAAACTGCACTTAGATACAAACTGAGAATTAGCTTTTGCATCATAATAGTTTTTTTTTTTTTTGGTAAGTAAAAGTAAATTGATTATGTGTAAAGATTCTACAAATAGCTTTATCTATACAAGTCATAGACAAAGCCAATTAACTCATAGAGTGCGAATGCGATAGTTATGACTACACATGCTGTAGACTATAACTACCTGTGGGTACATTATTTGACATCATTCCCAAGATCTTTAGCTAATAGCAAAATTAAATTTGATAAAAATATCTTTTTCTCTTCGGGTGAAGTGCTCGATTTTGAGATCATGCTCCATACAGGATCTTGAGTCTCTAATAATCTCTTTCAAGAGCTGAGCATTGTTTGTGTGTTGACATTCAAAGATTCTATTACATCTCTCCTTCCACATCCACCAAATAGCGCATCTGAAAGTAACCTTTGCCAGTTGTGTAAGTGGCCCTTTTCTTGAGAAACATTGCATAAGGTCGCCTAGTTCTTGGTGTAAGTTTGGTTGCGGCAGTCTATTGAGTTCAAATCGCTGGAGAATCTCCTTCCATATCCATTTTGTATAATTACAAGCAAAATAAAGGTGGTCAACAGTTTCTTCTTGTTGCAAACAAAGGGAGCATCGGTTAACATGATAGATACCTCTTCTTTTCATATTGTCTATTGTAGGTAGTTTATTGAGAAGGGCCTGCCATGTACATAAGGAGTGTCTTTGTGATCCCGGTCGATCCCATGTCCAACTGCTTGGGACCCACTTGTTATTTCTTTGTCTAATTTGATTCCATACGGATGTGGCACTAAATTTGCCATTGTCATGAGGCCAAATAAGTATATCTGAAGAGTTGTTCCTGATTGGAATAGCTATGATAGTCGGCCAAAGTGATAACATTTCGGGAGAAATAGGATTAGGGAGACACCAGGTACCGTTAGCAATGAACTCGGAAACCTTCCAATCTTTGGGAGCCTCAAGATCTTTTCGTATTCTGTCGCCATATAATTGAAATATACTCTTCCTATTCACCCAAGGATCGTACCACATATTAGTACTAGTTTCAGAAGAGATTGCATAAGAAATGTGTTTGATTAGCCAATTCCTTGCCTTTAAAATTCCTTTCCAAGCTGAAGAGTGGTATGTTCTTGTTGAAATTTCCCAGATTGATTCCTTTGAAAGATACCTAGCAGAAACCCATTGTGACCATAAGGAACATTTGTTTTGCAAAAGATCCCATAATTGTTGTACCAGGCATGCTTGATTCCAATCTCTAGTATTTCTCAAATTTAGCCCCCCTTCATCTTTCGGTTTGCAAATGCTATCCCAATTTACCATATGCATTGCCTTATCATTTGTGCCATTCCAGAAGAAGTTCATTAATAACCGTTCAATATCTTGGAGAAGTCCAGCAGGCAGAAGAAATGCATTACACCAATATATAGAGTAGGAGTGCAATACAGAACGGATGAGTTCGAGTCGTCCTGCTTTTGATAGAAGCCTATTTTTCCAAGAAGAAATTCTATTCTTTATTTTTTGTAGGATAGGCTGATAGTGGGTTTTGTGAATGCCTGTGGATATGAGCGGGAGACCCAAATAAGGAACTAGCAGGCTTCCCTCACTAACCCCCAAAGTTTGTGCAATAAAGACCTTATTCTCAACGTGAGGGCTCATATATACTTTACTTTTCGCATGATTTAACTGAAGTCCAGAAACCATACCAAAGTCATTCATAATAGTAGCCAGGTTCTTTACTGAAGTTGGATCATTTTGGAGAAAGATAAGTAAATCATCTGCAAATGTTATATGTGATATATGAATAGAGCCAGCATTGGGTACCTTTATGCTGCCATTTAAGACTGCATGTTCCAACATACAGCTAAGTCCTTCCATCGCAATAGTAAAGAGATACGGAGAGAGTGGATCACCTTGTCGGATGCCATTCGTGCTCCCAAAAAAACCAATAGGTGAGCCATTAAAGAGTATCGAAAACTTTGGAGTTTCCAGGCAAGATTGAATCCAATTAACCCATTGCTGTGGGAAGTTCATATCGAGGAGCATCTTATAGATAAATTTCCTATTAACTGAATCAAAGGCTTTCCGTAAATCAGCTTTAAAACATATTTTTGTCTCTCTTGCTTTTGAATGCAAATCTTTGACCAAGTCATTAGCAAGCAAAATGTTATGATGTATACTTCTCCCTTTGATGAAAGCAGCTTGATTTGGGCTAATGATCTTGTGTATTACCTTTTGCATTCTATTTGCTAATACTTTGGAGATGATCTTGTAAATAAAGTTGCATAATGATATGGGTCGATAGTTCTCTAGTGAATCAGCACCTGCATTCTTCGGAATTAAAGAAATAAAGGTGCAATTCATCTCTCTAAGAATATGACCTGAAGAGAAAAAATGTTGGCAAGCCTTGATCACATCATTTCCAATAATAGACCAAGCAGTTTGGTAAAATTCAGCTGGAAATCCATCTGGACCTGGGCTTTTGTGCTTTGGTGACTTAAAGACAACACATACAATTTCGTCGTCAGTAATTGGGTCATTGAGGATTGAAATAGCTTCCGAATCAAGTTTTCTAGTCGGCTCCACATGAATGTTATTAGTTTTCCCAGCTTGATTGAGTAAGGAATAAAAAAATTGCTCTGTGTGTGCTTTAACCTCTTCTAAATTCTCAATAAGATTATCATCTTTGTCTCTGCATTTGCTGATACGGTTAACAGCCCTTCGAGTAGCAATTGAAGCATAGAAAAATTTAGTATTGGAATCTCCTAGTGTAAGCCAATGCTGTCGAGACTTCTGCTTTACAAAACTTTCCTCCTGTTTTAAGGCTTGCATGAAGTTATTTCTGGCTTCTGTCTCTTTGTAGATAATATTCTCATCATTTGGCTGAAGTTGCAGCTCATGTTGCAATGACATTAGTTCCTTCCTGCAAAATTGAACTGTGGTGTTAATATTGCCAAAGGTATTTGTATTCCACTCCTTTAGTGCTGCTTTACAGGCTTTGAGCTTTTGACATAAGATGTAAGGGGGAGATCCATGCACATTAACATTCCAAGCAGATCTGATAACATCAAGAAATTGAGGATGAGTACTCCACATGTTAAAGAATCTAAACGGTTTCTTGCCTCTTGGTGTCGCTTTGTCTGCGTGTATATACATTAAAGAATGGTCAGAAAACAAAGGAGCACCATACTCAAGAAGTGAATCTGGGTAAACTGTTAACCATTCATGATTAATCAAACACCTATCAAGTCGAGCCATTATTTTTCTGTTAGCAACACCTTGATTACTCTAGGAGAGCCAATTACCCACAGATTTCATATCAAACAAAGCTGCAGTGTCAATGTAATCATTAAAACTTTGAAGCTGGCTTTCTGAAAGTTGTCTACCCCCCTCTTTTTCATTTGTATACCGAACAGTATTAAAGTCTCCAAGAACAATCCAAGGTACATTGAGACAGCCATTTGCAATATTAGTCAGGTCAGACCAAAGAGTATTTCTTTCTTGCATACTATTTGAAGCATATATACCAATGAAATTGAATTGACAGCCATTCTTTTTGTCCTCTACCTTAAGTTGAATGAATTGATCAGTAGCAGAAATAAACCAAGCATTAATAGAGTTAGGATGCCATAAGACCCATATTCTACCAAAAGTTTCATTTGAGTCATTGGTAAACAGTTCTGCATCCGGCCATATTAAATTCTTTTGAGCTTGAACGCGCGATTGTTTAATTTTCGTTTCTACTAGAATAACAATATCACATGCGGCAGACTTGATTATTCTATTGAGCTCCCGACATTTTTCCGGCTTATTAAGTCCACGAACATTCCAACATGTTATCTTCATCAGTAATAAAGAAATGAAAAGGTGGTAAGGTATTCATCCTACGACTTTGGATGGACTGTACCATCCTTTTTCTTATCCTTCGGTTTTGTATTTTCCTCCCGCACAATATCCTTACCTTTTATGACTTTATTTCTATATTTATCCACTTCATCTACAGCTTGCAGATTTTTAAACTTTAAAATACCTTGATTGGCAGGGTTTGTTGAAGCACGATAAGATTGTTGCAGCATAATTTCCTGGATAGTACTTGTTGGAGTAGCTTGGCTAGAGAGGTTTGTTGGGGCATGAGTTTGTTGAGACAGAATATCCTTGTTGGCGATGTTTGTTGTGGCTTGAGTTTGTTGAGGAAGAATATCCTTGCTGGCGAGATTTGTTTGGGCCTGAGTTTGTTGAGTTATTGTGGACGGATCCAATGATATTGGAAGAGATGAAGTTCTTGACTTATGTTTCTCCTGTCCACTAGTACCAAGGGAAACCTCTGTTGTGGAAGGCTCCGACATTGTAGGAAGAGATATAATTTTGGATTTGTCCTTCTGTCCGCGGTGCTGTCCTTGTGAGTCGGAATGCTCAATAGTCTTCGCCACCATCGGTGCTACTACCATTAGAGAAGACTCGCTTTGTTGCGGAGGCGCTTGACGTGGTCGATAGACCTTTGTGATTTGTTTTGGAGTTTGCTGACAAGCTCCATTTGCATGACCAAAAGATAAGCAATGCTGACATCGTTGTGGCTTCCAAGAATATGAGACATGTACCTTCCGAGTGTTCCCGTCAAGATCACGATAGAAAACCTCATTTGGAAGATCTTCGTCAGAAGAAACCAGTACACATGCTCGTGCAAATGCTAATCTCGTCTGAGCAGCTGTTGCTTTGTCGATGTAGAGTGGCTGTCCCAGAGTGCTGCATAACTTTGCAATAAAACGTCGACTCCAAAGATGTAGAGGAAGACCTTGAAAGGATACCCATAATGGAATAGACTGTAGGCTATCTAACTCCAAACGGACATCAGGAGACCAGCGTCGTAGAATCATTGGATGGCCGCGAATAGTCCAGAATCCTTCGAGGACTCGTTGTAAATCTTCTTCAGAGTATAGCTTGCAAACAAAGAATCCGTTCTCCAGCATATGAAGATCAAATGACGATATTCCCCATCGAGTTTTGATAAATGAGGATAGTGGGAAATAAGATGTTTTGAGACCTACCACATAGCCAACAATCGCCATAGACCATGTCTCAATAAGCTCTGCTGAATCAGCAGTCTCGTATACAGCAATCTTCTTATCAGCCTGAACTTCTGGAGTAAAGAATTTCAAGCTTAGATCCGGACTTCCAACCGGAGCCTTGAAGAGGCTAGTCCAAGGCCTAGGGTCACTGGAAATGAGGGCAGGCTGCCGCGATCTAGAGCGCGATCTACTTCGATGCTGTTTCGTCGAAGGAGTTTCTCTCTGGAGAGGATATGGAGGAGGAGCCAATTGAGGGGTAACGGTTGGGAGTCTTACCATCGTATCAACTCTCCCGCCACCGTCGCCAGCCCTAGGGGCCGTCGCTGCCATGTTTGATCCCTCTTCTGGTCGCGGCTATAGAATCATCTCCATAGGGAAAAACCACCGTCGCAGTATATCAGATCGTCGCTACAGTACCGTCGCCCTAGGGAGATCTGGTCGCCGCTATAGTATCGTCGCCCTTCGGGAGAAGCCGACGCTGCAGGAGATCCGATCACCACTATAGTAAGGGAGATCAGATCGTTGCTATAGTATCGTCGCCCGTGGGAGAAAGCCAATGCTGTAGGAGTCAGATCGCCCTAGGGAGATCTCGTCGCCGCTACAGTGTCGTCGCCGCTACAGTACTGTCGCTGCTACAGTGTCGTCGCCGCCGCTACAGTACGTCGCCCTTGGGAAACAGCCGACGCTGCAGGAAATCAGATCGCCGCTACAGTGTCGTCGCCTGTGGCCCGTGGGAGAAAGCCGACGCTGCAGGAGTCAGATCGCCCTAGGGAGATCTGGCCGCCGCTACAGTGGTCACCCTAGATCTGTTCGCCGCTACAGTGTCGTCGCCGCTACAGTGGTCGCCCTAGATCTGGTCGCCGCTACAGTGTCGTCGCCGCTGCCTGCATCATAATAGTTTTTATTGAACGAACACAGCTTTTGGTTTTAATCGCTGTAAGATTTCCGCTGCACTAATTCACCCCCCCCCTCTTAGTGCTCTCGATCCTAACAGTCTTGACTCCGGCGCAACTCCTGCTACATATCTTACTTTCATCGTAGTTAATCCTGCACAATTATCTCAACATATAGATTAGATAACAAATGGCAATTGACTTCATCATCAAAATCCAAGATTCAACAATCTCCCCCTTTTTGATGATGACAATCAATTGATAATGGAGTTAACCTTAACTCCCCCTGTCTATATGCCATACTTGAGATAAGTCATTCTTGAATTCAAAACCTTTGAATTCAAGAGACATATTGATAAGTTAAAATCATTTAAACTTATCAATACTCCCATCATAATTTCCATCATGATGTATCTCTCTAAAGATGATGTCAAGGCTTGACATTCATTTTCAAATTTTACATTACAAGTTTGAATGATGGTAATAGTAGCAATTCATCATATTGTAAGATATCAACATGTAAAACTGCGAAGTAAGATTTTTTGTTTGATATCTTGACATGATACAAACAAGGCATAATGCAAATTATAGTAATCATAACATAGCAATTCATATATCTCTTGGTGATGCAAGCATGGCATTAATACTCATATATTTCTCTCCCTTTGTCATCAACAAAAAGCATAGTAATTGTGATACTAGGAGAACAATATAAGCGAATTTTGAGCATAATTGTGATGCCTTTACTAGGTTCATATTATTTTCAATAGTGAGTCAATTATGCAACCATGATATGGAGATATCAATTCTGTTTTTACCTCGCATCTCCACCATCTATTTGTGAGTTTACTTTAAATGAAGTTAAAATTGATGAGAGATTAAATCTTGCTTCATTTTCACAAGGATCAAGATATGTATTAGAAACGAATCCTTGTTAGTAAAAACACTATCATTCATATAATCAGGAATCATTTTGTTAAATCCATTTCTTTAAAGAATATTCTTCACATAGGTGTATGAGAGATGTATTTCATATGTCAACAATGATGAGAATTAAACTCGTTATGACATATGCTTTATTAAGTCCGGAAGAGGATAATGTATCGAGAAACTCTGATTTTTAAGAGAATCCAAAAATGAAATTAAGACTTACATGCATTCGGACGAGATTGTGCTATTGATTTTCAAATATGAACATGAAGACAAAACATGCTTATCATCATGGAAATTTTTATATTCATACACATAATTTCTAACATATAATTGTGTAAAATCACCATAGCAATTAAGTGAAATTGATCAATCAATCAATAAAGTCCGAAAAATAATTTCAACAAGTTTATGTATTCGGACACATCAACATTCCTAATTCTCTTCTTATGAAATCAAATTGTTCTTCACTTAGAGGTTTTGTAAAAATATCAGCTAGTTGATGTTTAGTGTCAATGAACTCTATGATTACATCATTGATTAGTAACATGATCTCGTATAAAGTGATGTCTAATATCAATATGTTTTGTTCTTGAGTGTTGTATAAGATTCTTTGTTAAACATATTGCACTTGTGTTATCACATTTAATGAGAATATTTTTAAGTTGAACTTTATAATCTTCTAAGGTGTTTTTCATCCATACAACTTGTGCACAACATGCTCTTGCTGCAATATATTCAGCTTCGGTTGTTGATAGTGCAACCAAATTTTATTTCTTAGATGACCAGGAAACAAGGGCATGTCCTAAAAATTGACATGTTCCTAATGTGCTTTTTCTATCTAGTCTACAGCCAGCAAAGTCCGCATCAGCATAAGCAATTAACTCAAGATTCTTTGATTTTGGGTACCATAATCCTAGATTTGTGGTACCATTAAGATATCTAAGTATTCTTTTAACTGCTTTGAGATGAGATATCTTAGGGTTTGATTAAAATCTAGCACAAAGTCCTACACTGAACATGATATCTGGTCTAGTTGCAGTGAGGTAAAGTAAACTACCTATCATGCCCCTATAAGTTTTTTGATCGAAGCTTTCTCCACTTTCATCAATTTCTAACTTAGTGGAGGTGCTCATAGGAGTGTTAATAGCTTTTGAGCTATTCATATTAAACTTTTTTAGCAAATTCATTGCATATTTAGTTTGACTAATAAAGATGCCATTACTTAGTTGTTTGATTTGTAAGCCTAAGAAGAATGTTAATTCTCCCATTAAACTCATTTCAAATTCAAGACTCATAGTTTTAGCAAAAGATTCACAAAGAGATTCATTCGTAGAACCAAAGATAATATCATCAACATAAATCTGAACAATGAGAAAGTTATTTTCAAAATTCTTGATGAACAATGTAGTATCAACCTTGCCTTTTGTGAAATTATTTTCAATAAGAAAAGAACTAAGTCTCTCATACCAAGCCCTCGGAGCTTGTTTTAAACCATAGAGAGCTTTAGTTAATCTAAACACATGATTAGGGAGGCTATTATTTTCAAATCCAGGAGGTTGTTCAATACCATATTCATCTTGCTTGTTTCTAAAAACCCATTTAGTACCAATAACTAAATAGTCATTTGGCCTAGGAACAAGCTTCCACACCTCATTTCTCTCAAATTGATTTAATTCATCTTGCATTGTGATAATCCATGAATCATCTTTCATGGCTTCGTCAACACATTTGGGTTCAATTTGGGAGAGAAAAGCGGCGTTGACACAAAAAATTTTAAGAGAAGATCGTGTTTGAACCCCCTTTGATGTGACTCCTAAGATTAGCTCCTTAGGATGAGCATCTACATACTTCCAATCCTTGGGTAAGGATGTTTTGTAAGTGGATGCATCCAAGTTGCTAGTTGGAGATGGGGTTTCATTTAAATTCAAGGAATCAAAATTAACATCATCATCAAAATCGTTTTTCCTGATTTCGGAAATCTCATTGAAAACAACATGAATGGATTCTTCAATAATTAAAGTTCTTTTATTGAAGATACGAAAGGCTTTAGAAACCGAAGAATAACCAAGAAAGATTCCTTCATCGGATTTAGCATCAAATTTTCCTAAGTTATCCTTTTCATTCAAGATAAAACACTTACACCCAAAGACTTTAAAATATGAAACATTGGATTTTTTGTTGTTCCATAACTCATAGGGAGTTTTGGTGAGTAAGGGTCTTACTAGAACTCTATTCAAAATATAGCATGCAGTGTTTACGGCTTCGACCCAAAAATATTTAGGTAGGCTATGTTCATTCAACATGGTTCTTGGCATTTCTTATAAATTTCAATTTTTTCTTTCTACTACTCAATTTTATTGAGGATTTCTTGGAGTAAAGAAATTATGGTTGTATCCATTGAGTTCACAAAATTCTTGGAAATCATGGTTTTGAAATTCACCATTGTGATCACTTCTAATTGACGAAATCATAGAACCCTTCTCATTTTGAACAAGTTTACAAAACTTGGTAAAATATCTAAAGCATTCATTTTTCTGTTTTAAGAAGTAAGTCCATGTGTATCTGCTATAGTCATCCACAATGACGAAGGTGTATTTGCTATCTCCTAGGCTTGATGTAGAGATTGGTCCGAACAAGTCCATATGGATCAATTGTAAGGGCCTAGAGGTGCTTATTTGATTCTTAGATTTGAAACTACCCTTAATTTGTTTACCTAATTGGCAAGCATCACATACATTATCTTTGATGAACTTGATATGAGGAATTCCTCTTACAAGTTCTTTAGATGATATTTGAGTGATTAGTTTCATGCTAGCATGACCTAATCTTCTATGCCATAGCCAAGCATCCTCATTCAAAACCGAAAAACACATTTCATTACACAAATCATTGATGTCAATAGTGTATACGTTATTTTGTTTTAATGCAATCATAGACGTGTTTTTGTGTGGTTTTTCAATGAATCAAAGATGAGTTAATTGGCTTTTCTATGACTTGTATAGATAAAGCTATTTGTAGAATCTTTACACATAATCAATTTACTTTTACTTACCAAAAAAAAAAAATAGATTCGAATCTGACAATATATCCTTTATCACATAATTGACTAATGCTCAAGAGGTTATGTTTTAAACCATCAACTAACAAAACATCTTCAATAAAGAAGTTGGATTTGTTACCTATGGTTCCTTTGCCAATGATTTTACCCTTGTTGTTGTCTCCGAAGGTGACATAGCCTTCGTCTATGCTAGTGAGCGTAGAGAATTGAGATGGATCTCCGGTCATATGCCTTGAGCATCCACTATCAAGGTACCCTCTCTTGCTCCTAACTTGCGATGGTATAGGTTTCTATAAGAAAGGATGATCTTTAGGTACCCATTTGCTTTTGGGTGCCTAAAAAATAGATCTACATTGTTTATCATGTTGCATAGAATTTATCATGGTTCCTTTAGGAACCCAAATTAATTTGTTCGGACTAATTTTCTTGAATGGATAATAATGCGTTTTGTGTCCAAGTTTACAACAAAAGTTGCATTTGCTTTGGTGTCGAACATGTAAGATGGGGCCTTTTATGAAGGTGGTTGGATTTTGGTGAGGACTTCTCACAAATCCGATTCCACTTCTTTTGGGAATGTGACCCTTGTTTGCAAGGATCATGTTCAAGGACTTGCTACCAACTTCGAATTTCTTCAAGGTGTCCTTAAGTAGCAAGTTTTTCTTTTGGAGAGTTTCTAGATCATGGCATTTTATGCATGAACCTAAACTATCATGATATTCAGCTTTTAACTTATCGAAATTACAAGTAAGACTATCATGCTCTTTTTTTAGCAATTTATATTTTCTACTAATAATCTTGCATTCATCAAATAAGTCACGAAAGGCATTTAATAATTCATCAAATGATAAATCTGCATCTATTAAATTCGTTACGTCCTCTCCGATGGCCATTAAGGCATAATGAGCAACTTGCTCAGTGTTGGACTTCTCTTCTTGGATACGCTCGAGTCATCCCATGTTGCTTTGAGCGCCTTCTTCTTTGATGTTCTCTTTTTGACTTGGGGACAATCACTCTTGTAGTGTCCTGGCTTTTTGCACTCATAGCAAATAACTTGGTCCTTCTTGGGTTCAAGTTTATTTTTTGTGTCATTCTTAAACTTGTTTAATTTAATGAATTTTTTAAATTTTCTTGTTAGAAGTGCCAAGTCATCGTCACAGTCCTCATCACTTGAGTTTTCTCTCAAGTGGTCTTCGGAAGTTCTAAGTGCCATATCCTTCTTGTTCTTTGGAAGGATGTCTTCTTGCTCTTCATGAGCTTTGCAAGTCATCTCGTAGGTCATTAATGACCCGATTAGTTCTTCAAGAGGGAAGTTGTTTAGATCTTTCGCCTCTTGAATAGCAGTGACTTTAGGATCCCAACTCTTAGGAAGGGATCTTAGAATCTTATTTACGAACTCAAAATCTGAAAAACTTTTTCCGAGTCCTTTTAGACCATTGACGACATCCGTGAAACGGGTAAACATGTCGCCAATAGTCTCACTCGGTTTCATTCGGAAAAGTTCGAAAGAATGTAACAAAAGATTGATTTTTGACTCTTTCACTCTACTTGTGCCTTCGTGAGTCACTTCGAGTGTGTGCCAAATTGATAGAACCCTTGCAGATTCTAAACTTGGGGTTGATCTCTTTAGGGGATCGGCCTCCTTGGAACTCTATAGGGGTTCCTCCCTCCAAGTTGCTGCTCAAAGGCTGCATAAAAGATTCATCTATTGCTTGAGAAAAGAGGAGGAATACATGGCTATTTATAGGGCTTCTAAACCCTAACTCCTAATAGGACTCCTACTTAAGACTCTTACTTCTAACCAACTCCTAATAGGACTCCTACTCAAGACTCCTATTCCCTTACAACTCCTAATTCTTCTCTAAGAAAAACCTCCTACATGAATGTCCCTCTCAATTAGGACTCTCCTAACTAGAGTCCTAACAGAATGTCCCTCTCAATTAGGACTCTCCTAGCTAGAGTCCTAACATTTTTACATGAATGTCCCTCTCAATTAGGACTCTCCAAGCTAGAGTCCTAACACAAATATCAAATGCGGTTTCACAAACCGAAACACGGTTGAATTCGTTTTTATCAAGCGCACAAAATAAGGCATTCATAGCCTTTGCATTAAGAGCGAAAGCCTTCTTCTCCAATTCATTCCAATCGATCATTGGAAGAGAAGACTTCGAAAATCCATTTTCAACAAGATTCCAAAGTTCAAAATCTATAGAAATAAGAAAGATTCTCATTCGGGTCTTCCAATAGGTGTAGTCCGTCCCATTGAACATGGGTGGACGTGTAATAGAATGGCCCTCTTGGTTTCCGGCGTATGCCATCTCTCTTGGGTTTTAATCAGTTTGAGAGTTAACCCCGCTCTGATACCAATTGTTAGGATCAAGAGCACTAAGAGGAGGGGGGTGAATTAGTGTAGCAGAAATCTTTCGACGATAAAAAACGTTCGAACGATAAAAGCGATTTCGGTGTGAAAGCCGATTCTAAGATTACTTTAACTTAAGATCAAGCGAGATGACGTTAAAGTCAATCTATGAAGGTAGTTTGCAGTTATGATGAAAATCAGAATATAAGCGCAAACTGAAATACGACGTTCGTTTGATAAAAGCGATTTCGGTATGAAAGCCGATTCGTAAACCACTTTAACTTGAGATGAAGCAAGATGCAGCTAAAGCAAAGATATAAAGGTAGTTTGCAGTTACAATGGAAATCATAACATAAGCACAAACTGAAATATGATGTTCGTACGATAAAACTGATTTGCGTCTAAACGCCGATTCGGAAAGCACTGAACTTTGAAACACGTTTGTAAAAGCACAGAAGGCAGTAAGCTATTGAGGAGGTTTGCAGTAAAGATAAGATGCTCAAAGTAAATGCAAACCAAGATTTAGAGTGGTTCGGTCAATCTTGACCTACTCCAATTTTGGCTTCCTCCACCGACGAGGTCACCGACGTCAACTAGAGGCCTTCCTTCAATAGGCGAAGGCCAACCACCCTTTTATAGTTTCACTCCTTTTGACAGGCTTAGGAGACAAACCTTATAGAATTTTCTCTCCTCTCTTTAAAGCTCAGAACTTGGAAGAAAAGAGGGAGAAGAACTTTTGGCCTTTACAACAATTTTGAGCTCTAAAAATCACTGAACAAGATCAGGATTTCGGTGTGTGTTCAGTGTGCTTTCAGTGCTGAATGGGTGGGGTATTTATAGGCCCCAACCCAGTTTAAATTTGGAGCTCAAAATTGTCAATTCCCGGAATTCCGCGATCTGGCGGTTGCACCTCCTGATTGGAGCGGTTGCACCGTTTGGCAGAGCTCGAAGACTGAGCCTCTGGGCGGTGCCATCTCTGTCAGGGGCGGTTGCACCTCCTGCCAGAGCTCGAAGACCGAGTTTAGGCGGTGCCACCTCCTATCAGGGGAAGTTGCATGTTAGAACGCTTGCAGATTCTAAATTTGGGGTTGATCTCTTTAGGGGATCAGCCTCCTTGGAATTCTATAGGGGTTCCTCACTCCAAGTGCTGCTCAAAGGCTGCAGAAAAGTTTCATCTATTGCCTAAGAAAAGAGAAGGAATACATGGCTATTTATAGGGCTTCTAAACCCTAACTCCTAATAGGACTCCTACTTAAGACTCTTACTTCTAACCAACTCCTAATATGACTCATACTCAAGACTCCTTTTCCCTTACAACTCCTAATTCTTCTCTAAGAAAAAACCTCCTAATAGAATATCCCTTTCAATTAGGACTCTCCTAGTTAGAGTCCTAACAGAGTGTCCCTCTCAATTAGGACTCTCCTAGCTAGAGTCCTAACAGAATGTCCCTCTCAATTAGGACTCTCCTAGCTAGAGTCCTAACAGACCCGCCCTCTTCAAATCAGCCTTATCCTCAAGGTTGAGATTACATGAACTCAGGGAACTGGGTCTTCAACTCCTCATATGGTTCCCATGTGGCGTCTTCAAGTGGTAGATTATTCCAATGCACTAGTACTTCAGTAGAGGGATGTCGGCGATGCATCATGATCCTACGATCGAGGATGGCCTGTGGTTGGGCTTGAATAACTCCATCCTCAGTTGTGTTGGGCAGTTGGATCTGGGGTGACTCGTGTTCTCCCAACTTGGGCTTTAGGCATGATACGTGGAAGACAGGGTGAATTTTGGCATCTTCAAGTAATTTAAGTCTGTATGCCACGGCTCCAATACGCTCTGTGATCTGATAGGGCCCATAAAAACGTGGGGATAGCTTCATGGAGGCTCGAGTGTTGATAGAGAGTTGCTTGTATGGTTGTAGGTGAAGATAAACCCAATCTCCCACTGAAAATTCTCTTTCACTTCGTCGTGTGTCGGCTTGCTGCTTCATTCTGGCTTGAGCGGTAGAGAGATTATCTTTTAACAGTTGTAAGAGTTTGTCCCTATCAATCAATTCTTGGTCAACTTGATCTACCTTGGCCAAGCCAATTACATACTTTGGAATCACAGGTGTTGGTCGACCATACAATGCTTCATAAGGGGCACATTTTGTAGATGAATGATATATAGTATTATACCACCATTCGGCCTAAGGAAGCCATTTTGCCCACTCTTTTGGTCGGTCGCTAGCGAAACACCAGAGGTACGTCTCTAAGCACCTATTTACCACCTCTGTTTGGCCGTTAGTTTGTGGATGATATGCTGTGCTCATCTTGAGTTTGGTGCCTTGTAACTGAAATAACTCGGTCCAAAATTTACTAGTGAAGATCCTGTCACGATCACTTACGATGGACCTTGGCATCCCATGCAGTTTAACAATATTTTCTATGAAAATCTGAGCAATACTAGCAGTAGTGTAGGGATTTCTCACAGCACAAAAATGAGCATATTTCGTAAGTCGATCAACCACCATGAGAATTGTTCTTTTACCTTTGGAAGATGGCAGCCCTTCAATGAAGTCCATGGAGATGTCAGTCCACACTGAATCTGGTATGGGTAGTGGTTGTAGCTTCCCTGGATTTGCCACAGTTTCACCCTTGTGCTGTTGACATACATCACATTGTGCCACATATTCAGCAATAATTTTTTTCTTCCCTCTCCAATAAAAATTTTGCTTCACTCTTTTGTAGGTGCTTAGGAATCCAGAGTGCCCTGCTGAAGGTATAGAGTGCATTTCATGCAAGATGATTGCGATGCAAGGGGAGTCAGGTATAAGCACAATGCGACCTTTGTAGCGTAAATCCCTCGAATCCCAAGTGTAGTGGGCTATTGCACTTGGATCCTCCTCCAATTTTTTTATGATCTTGCTAATCTCTGGATCCTTCTTCCAATCTTCCCTAATGTCCTCGAGGAGACCGGTGGTAGGAAGGGAGATGGCTGAAACCTTAGCTTGTTCAGGTAGCCGTGAGAGTGCATCTGCAACAACGTTTTCTTTCCCCTTTTTGTAAATAATTTCATAATCAAATCCAAGAAGTTTGGTTACCCATTTTTGCTGCTCAGGGGATGATATCTTTTGCTCCAAAAAGTACTTGACGCTTTTATGGTCTGTTTTAATTTGAAATCGCCGGCCGATCAGGTAGGGTCTCCACCTCGTTACTGCGTGTACAATGACAAGCATCTCCTTATCATATACTGACATATTTTGATGGGAGGAAGATAATGCCTTGCTAGTGTATGCGAGTGGTCGACCATTTTGCATGAGAACGACTCCAATTCCGACTCTAGATGCGTCGGCCTCAATGATGAAGGGTCTATTGAAATCTGGTAGCGCAAGCACCGGCGTCGTTGTCATGGCTGCTTTAAGTTTGTCGAAGGCAGCAGAGGCTTTGTCCGACCATTGGAAAGCATCTTTTTTCAGTAAAGAAGTGAGTGGTGCACTGATCTTCCCATAGTCCTTAACAAATTTTCGATAGTAGCCCGTTAGTCCAAGGAACCCTCGTAGTAATTTCACGTTTGTAGGTTTCAGCCAGCCTTGCATTGCCTCAGTTTTTGTTGGGTCTACCGCCACTCCTTCTTCTGATATTATATGCCCAAGGTACTCTACTTTTTGCTGGAGAAAGCTGCACTTTGGTTGCTTAACAAAAAGAGTATTCTCCCGAAGGATCGTCAAAACAATCAGTAAATGCTGAAAGTGAGTCTCAAGAGAAGGGCTGTAAACGAGAATATCATCGAAAAATACTAGCACAAATTTACGAAGAAAGCTCCGAAATATATCATTCATGAGACTTTGAAAGGTTGAAGGAGCATTAGTGAGTCCAAAAGGCATTACCAAGAATTCATAATGGCCATCATGTGTGCGAAATGCAGTTTTTGGAATGTCATCGTTACATACCCGAATTTGGTGGTAACCGGATCGGAGGTCCAACTTCGTGAAGACTCAAGCTCCTTTCAATTCATCAAGAAGTTCATCCACCACTGGTATTGGGTATTTGTCCTTGACGGTGATGCCATTTAAAGCTCGGTAGTCGATGCACATCCGCCAAGTTCCGTCCTTCTTGCGTACAAGTAGCACCGATGAGGAATAGGGGCTGCAACTTGGTCGAATCACCCCTGTTTCAAGCATCTCCTTTACGATCTTTTCAATTTCATCTTTCTGGAGGTGAGTATATCGGTATGGTCGAGTGTTCGCTGGTGGCTTGCCCGGAAGGATTGGAATTCGATGGTCATGTTGCTGAGAAGGAGGAAGACCGCGCGGTTCATCAAATATGTCGGCAAATTCAGTAAGCAATTGGGCAAGATTTTGATCTTCAAATTCTATTTTCTTCCCCTCCGGTTGCTGCTGGAGGTGCATCAAAAAGGCACCATTTACCTTGTGTAAAACTTTCTCCATTCGTTGGGTCGAAACAGTGGTAACGTTGCTTCCGCGCTTCCCGCGTAGGATGATCTGCTTACCCTTATAGTAGAATTTCATAATTAATTTAGAAAAGTTTCAAGAGACATCACCTAGTGTAGTCAGCCATTCTATACTAAGCACTGCCTCATAGTCATCAATTGGTAGGAGGAAGAAATCGGTGATAATTTCTTGGTCTTGCAGTAATAGTTTCACCTGCGGGCATCTTTGGTCGCACTTTAGGATTCTACCGTCGGCAACCTTTACATCGAACTTGCTGCAACCTTCAATATGCAGTGCCATCCGAGCAGCAACCTTACTATTCAAGAAGTTATTAGTGCTACCCGTGTCGATGAGAACAGTGATCGGCTGTTGTTTGAGAAGGCCTCCAACTTTCATTTTTTGCGGATTTGAATAGCCGGCTAGTGCGTGTACCGTAATGTCGGTCGGCTGTGGCTCTTCTTCCATATCTTCTTCTTCATGTTCAAGGCTCTCTTATAGATGTTTAATGACCTCTTCTTCTACTGGTTCAATCATAAGAAGTCTACCTTTTTTACAGCGATGCTCGCGGCTCCACGGCTCGTCGCAATACCAACATAACCCCTTCGCAGATCGCTCCAGAAGTTCTTCTCTTGTTAAACTTTTCGGTGCAGGGACTCGGTTAATAGTAGGGGGGGCTGAGGGCTTTAGTATTGTAGGTCATAGAGTGATCCTTGTCCTCCGGGCTTCATGGTTCAATCGCTCCTCTTGAAGTCATGCGAAAGAGATGGCTGCCATAAGGGTGTATGGTTGTCGCGCCTTAACTTCTACCCGGATCTCTGGCTTTAAGCCCTCAATAAAAGTCCCCAATAACTGTTTTTCAGACCAATCATGAGTTTGATTAGATAACCTTTCAAACCTGGTTTGGTACTCCTGAATGGTAGAGGTTTGTCGGATCTTTGCTAGTTGTCCGTCAATGTTCTCGTAATAAGTTGGTCCGAAGCGGATCAGTAGTCCTTCTTTGAATTGTCGCCATGAAAGGGCTCCATAAGTGTGTTCAAAGCAGTCAAACCATTGTATGGCATCCCCTTCAAGATGTATAGCTGCAATTTCCACCATGGATGCATCCGCAATTTTATGGTACCGAAAATATCGCTCAGCGCGCGAGATCCAACCAATTGGGTCTCCTTCTTCCCATCTAGGGAAGTCCACTCTCATGCGCGAATAGTTGGGGTCGGTCATAGAGCCTCCCCTCTCTTGGAAGTCATCTCTTTGGGCATGATGTGATTGGTTAGAGCTCTCTTCTTGATGTGATTTCTTCGGGCTTGGTGGTCGGCCCAAACTGAATTCGGTAAGGAGAGTCCGAATCTTATCCTCCATTCGTGCCTCAAAGGCTTCAAATTTAGCATTGATTGCCTCCTCAGATGCCATAGTATATGACTCCAAATCTGTGATGTTAAGATCTCTCTTTTGTTGACGAGTTAAAGGCATGTATAGGTTTGATAGAAATCAGTGAAAGTTTGCTACAGAATTGTGTTGTCTTGTAAGAGCAGAATTATCGTCGAAGAAACAGCGGTTTCTCGACGAAATCTCCACAAAAAATTTGAGAGATTTGAGGAGAGAGTTGATAGCAATATCTCAGTTTATATGATAGCAAGGATGTCCATCAAGAAAATTTCGACAGTAACAACAAGAAAATTGGTGTAAGTTGCGATAGCAGAATTCTCGTCGAAAAATTTCAGCAACTTACGATGAAAATTTGCAGCAATAAAGGAACGAATTTTTTTTTTTTTTGGATTTTCGGATAGGGATAAATAAATTGCAGCAGCAGTAAGGTAGGAAACCAGAACCTGTTGCAATTCACGGGGAGATCAAAGGTTGATCTGCGGTGGTGAAGATGATGGTGGAATTGGGCGACGATCTTTTAAGCAATTGTGGGAATTGCTTTGGATGGTTGTGGAGGGTTGATGGATGGCTGTGGAAGGGCAGCGAGACGCCAAGAACGCTGCTCTGATACCAGGTGTTAGAACCCTTGCAGATTCTAAACTTGGGGTTGATCTCTTTAGGGGATTGGCCTCCTTGGAACTCTAAAGGGGTTCCTCCCTCCAAGTGCTGCTCAAAGGCTGCAGAAAAGTTTCATCTATTGCCTAAGAAAAGAGAAGGAATACATGGCTATTTATAGGGCTTCTAAACCCTAACTCCTAATAGGACTCCTACTTAAGACTCTTACTTCTAACCAACTCCTAATATGACTCATACTCAAGACTCCTATTCCCTGACAACTCCTAATTCATCTCTAAGAAAAAACCTCCTAACAGAATATCCCTTTCAATTAGGACTCTCCTAGTTAGAGTCCTAACAGAGTGTCCCTCTCAATTTGGACTCTCCTAGCTAGAGTCCTAACAGAATATCCCTCTCAATTAGGACTCTCCTAACTAGACTCCTAACATTGCACCGCCTAGTCTCGCTCGGAGACTTAGCCCAAGCGGTGCCACCTCCTGGCTGGGGTGGTTGCACCGCCCAGTCTCGCTCGGAGACTTAGCCCAGGCGGTGCCACCTCCTGGCTTAGGCGGTTCAACCGCCTGGCAGAAATCATGGTCTGAATGGATTGATCCATTCGGCCCAATTTGGGTTTTTCAGGGGCCCAATTGCCCCAAGATTAAGTTAATGGGATCACCTCCCATTTCCAACTTAATCATTGTGCTAACTACAATATTTCCTAAGACATTTACTGCAACTTGCTCCGGTGCGTCAATCGCTTCTTCCGGCGAGCTTCCGGCGAACTTCCGTCAATCATCCGATGAACCCTCGGTGATGCTCCTACGGACTTCCGGCAAACCCCTGGACTTGCGACGATCCACTTGGCGAGTTCCGACGAGCTTCTTTGGCAAGCTTATGGACTTCTCGGATTTGTTCCTACAAAACCTCCGATGACTGTCCGAACTTCCGTCGAACTCTCGAACTCCCAACGTGATCATTGTCTTGACTCCGGTGCAACTCCTGCTACATATCTTACTTTTATCGTAGTTAATCCTGCACACTTATGTCAACATATAGATTAGATAACAAATGACAGTTGACTTCATCATCAAAATCCGAGATTTAACAGTTCGATCTTAAGGCCTATGTTAAAAGATACAACCCCGATAAGTTAGAATCGAGGACAAAGTGGTGCAAATTTGTGAAATACTATAAGGAAACTTGTGGGTATTATTTCTGTCATCTTGAGGACCAAAAGGTCTTTGTAGCCACGAGAGCAGTGTTCCTTAAGAAGGAACATATTCTTGGCGGAGATAGTGGGAGCATGATAGAGTTGAGCGAGGTTGAAGAACCAAGCTCAAGCACCACTTTACAACCCGAGTCTATTTAGGTACCTAATACACAAGTTTCAACTTTACGTTGATCTGGCAAAGTATCCCACCCTCATGAAAGATATGTGGGACATATTAGAGGAGAGGATGTTGAGGATATTGATCCTCATACCTACGAGGAGGCTATTATGAGTATAGGCTCCGGGAAGTGGCAAGAAACCATGAATTCTGAGATGGATTCCATATACTCCAACAAGGTTTGGAACCTAGTTGATGCACCTGAGGGTATTATACCCAACGGTTGTAAGTGGATCTTTAAGAAAAAGATCGAAGTAGATGGAAAGGTACAGACCTATAAAGCAAGGCTAGAGGCCAAGTATTAGAACCCTTGCAGATTCTAAACTTGGGGTTGATCTCTTTAGGGGATCGACCTCCTTGGAACTCTATAGGGGTTCCTCCCTCCAAGTTGCTGCTCAAAGGCTGCAAAAAAGATTCATCTATTGCTTATCAAAAGAGAAAGAATACATAACTATTTATAGGGCTTCTAAACCCTAACTCCCAATAGGACTCGTACTCAAGACTCCTACTTCTAACCAACTCCTAATAGGACTCATACTCAAGACTCCTATTCCTTTACAACTCCTTATTCTTCTCTAAGAAACAACCTCCTAACCCTAGCCGGCCTCTTCACCTCTTTAATAGGGGTCGGCTTAGGTAGGTTTTACATGAATGTCCCTCTCAATTAGGACTCTCCTAGCTAGATAGCTGTGAAAGTGCATCTGCAAGAATATTCTCTTTCCCCTTTTTGTAAGTTATTTCATAATAAAATCCAAGAAGTTTTGTTACCCATTTTTGCTGCTCAGGGGATGATATCTTTCGCTCCAAAAAGTACTTGAGGCTTTTATGATCGGTTTTAATTTGAAATCGTCCACAAATCAAGTAGGGTCTCCACCTCGTTGCTGCGTGCACAATGGCGAGCATCTTCTTATCATATATTGACTTATTTTAATGGGAGGGAGATAATGTCTTGCTAGTGTATGCGAGTGGTCAACCATCTTGCATGAGAATGGCTCCAATTTCGACTCTAGATGCGTCGACCTCAATAATGAAGGGTCGGTTGAAATCTAGTAGTGTTAGCACCGGCGTCATTGTCATGGCTGCCTTAAGTTTATCGAAGGAAGCGGAGGCTCTGTCCAACCATTGGAAGACATCTTTTTCCAGTAAGGAAGTAAGTGGTGTATGTTAGGATCGGAGCGGCACTAAGAGGGCGGATTAAAACTTCGGTTTTGGACAAATCTTTCGTACGATAAAAATAATGTTTCGTTTGAAACCGTTTCGATTGCGTTGAAAGCGTACGTAATAAGATGAGGGCAATGAACTTAGCAAAGTAAAGGTTTGCAGAAAGATAAATGCATAAACATAAACGCAAACCCGAGATTACGCCGATTTTAAAGTGGTTCGGTCAAATGACCTACATCCACTTGCGAGGCCCCTCTTCGATGAGGCTTCCACCTTCCACTAGCAAATCTCTTGAAAGTGAAGGGTGAATACCCCTCTTACAACTTTTACAAGCGGTTCACTCTCTTACAGATTTTCAACAAGAAAGAAGGAGGTGAACACTAGCAAATTGAAAACAAGACAAGCTAATACTTTTCTAAGGCTTTTCTCTCAAACACTTGCTGCTCAAAAAGTTGTTCTCTCAGTTGAGATTTGAGGGGTATTTACAGGCCTCAAGAGGATTCAAATTTGGGCTTCAAAATTTGAATTCTCTTTGGGTTCCCGCTGTTGGCGGTGCCACCGCCCAACCAGGCGGTGCCACCGCCCAGCGCTCGGGTGCTGGACGGTGCAACCGCCCAGCCAAGGAGGTGTCACCGCCCAGATCTCGGGTGCTGGGCGGTGCCACCGCCCAGCCAGGCGGTGCCACCGTCTAGCTCTTATCAGCTCACTGGTTGGGCTCCAAACTTGGCCCAAACCAGTCCGAACTCGGGCTCAATTGGCCCCTACTTGGGTTATAGGATTAACACCTAATCCTAACCCTAATTAATGTGCTAACTACGAATTTAAAGACATTTTATAAGCTATTACAAAGTCTGCAAGTCAAGACTTCTTTCGACGAGCTTCCGGCGAACTTCCGGCGGTCTTCCGACAAACTCTCGGAAACCATTCTGCGGACTCCTGGCAAGCTCGTAGACTTCACGATTTGATCTCGGTGAGTTCCAATGAGCTTCTTGGGCAAGCTCCGATCTTTCTCGGTGAGCTCCGTGAACTTCCGACGAACCTTTTGGCGAGCTTCCGAAAAACCCTTCGGCAAGCTCCCTACTCATTCTCGGCTAGTTCCGGCAGCATTCCCGACGAGCCTTCGGACTTCCATCGAACTCTCGAACTCCCAACGAATCCTTCATGCTTGACTCCGGCACTTTGTTTCGCTTTATGTCTTCATCGTTATCGTAGTTAATCCTGCACACACAAGCCAAAACTCTACTCCAATCTAGACAATTATTACAACGCGAATTGACATTCTGTTGCCCGGCACGTCATTGGTTGGCGCTTCGTCCGATTCTTCGGTGCATCGTCCTCTCTTGCGGCTTGTTGTCCAATCGGCGGTTGACCTCCGCAACCCCGATATCCTTTGCGCAATTCTGCTCTCCTTGGCCCGATGCCCGACGTCCGAAGCCTTCTGCCGTCCAATACCCTAACGTGATCTCCTCCGGTACAACGTCAATTCCTCCTGCGTTAACTGTCTAATCCTGATCGAGTAGACCTGCATCACTCAAAATACAGTTAAACATAAACATAATTATCAATTAGTTGTCATCATCAAAATACGAGATTCAACAATCTCCCCCTTTTTGATGATGACAACTAATTGATAACTAACGGAGTTAACTTTAACTCCCCGGAGTTTAACCAAACTTCCCCTATCATTATGCCATTGATAGAACACTTGGATTATCCCAAATCCAAGTAACATTCATCACTAGTTCTGATAAACATTTAAACCATCATGCAAATATATAAAATATTCAATTTAATGCATGAAGTCATCAATATACTTCTCCCCCTTTGTCATCAACAAAAAGGAGAAGTTCCTACTCTTATGTGTTTATTATATGGGTTCAAACCATTGCATGAAAAACATAATATTAAATTTTTATCATCATGCAATTTTGAAGATAGAAAATTTAGCAAGTAATGCATCATGCTTGGGACATTCAAGCTATCAAGTTTTAGATATACAAGTTTTACAGCATATAAGATAGCACTTTTGGTAATGTTCAAGATAGCAAGTTCTACATCATTCAAGCTAGCAATATTGAGATGTTCAAGAAAGCAACTCTTGTTTCTTGAAATATGCAAATTGTAAGCTAGCAAATTTTTGCTTCCTTTGCAATGTTTGAGCTAGCAATTTTGCTTCCGTTGCAAAGTGCAAGTTAGTATGTTTTGCATCTTGAGATAAACAAGATTGTATTTTTGGTATGCAAATTTATAGTATACAAGCTATCAACTTTTGCACATAAAAAGTTAGCAAAATTTTACATCTTTTGAGATGTGCAAGATGGACTATTTTGCCTCTTTTCAAATTGTGCAAGCTAGCAAATTTGCTATCTAGCAAGTTTTGCTCCCCCTTTGTCAGTGTCAAATAGAAGGGAATAACAATACAATCATGTAATTAATTTCTCTTTACTATAATATTCAAATCATGATAAGGGTAAATAATAAAGATGAAAAATGAATGTCAAAAGACATATATCATTTTTGACAAATTTCTTCTTTTGTAGATAGAAAACATGATAGGAAACAATCTTGATTCAAAAAGAAAACTCAAGTTATAAATTATCAAGATGTCAAGTAGCATGTCATGGTTTACAAAAACAAGTTTCTTGCTAGTTAATAGCAAAAAGAATCTCAATTCATGCATATAAAATCTTATGATTCACATAGAACATCTCCTCTTTTATAAAACGAGAGAATCATGATGAAGAATCTTGATTTACATAGAGTTTCAAAATATAATTATCAATATCATGAATACTAAAAGACCATGAAAATTTTGATAAATATCCTTTTAAATAGAAAACAAACTTGATTCATTCAATAGAAAATTGTGAGAAATCAAGATCATGATTTCAATAAAATCCATTAAATTCAAATCATTTTCATAATCCATGAGATTCATAAAAATAATACAAATAGATTCATCAAAATCAATAATATAGAAAAAATAATTTTCAAGAAGAAAAATGTTCTTCTCTTTTAGTTGCTTCAATTCATGTGATTTATTTCATTTAAGCATGCCTCCCTTTTTTTTTATGTCAAATAAAAATATGTTTCATGTTTAAAACCAAAAGTGCTAGATTTATTATGACAAGGATCAATAAGGCACTTTCATTATGGTAAAAAAAAAATCGATAATCTGTAAATTACAAGATTCATTATGCATAATTTTAAAAATCTTATGCATAGAACAAAATCATCAATCATGATATCAAGACATTTATCATTTAAAGCATTCATGATTCACATCATATGCAATACATCACATATATTATCATAATAAAAGGCATAAGTATTGCATGCATCATTTCAAATTATAAATATTTCAAATCATAATGGTATTAATTTGTCAAATTGCATCCTACCATGCATGATCATAACTTTTCATTTGTATGCATCAAAATAATCTCAAGAGTATTTCATGCATGATTTTATATCACCAAATAAGGAATATCAAGAAGAAAATAATTGGTGATGAGATAAACATTTCATGAATATAAGGAATTACATAAAAATTTTATCATGAAGGATTAGAACATGTGAATACCAGAAGACATGATTTCTTTTTGAAAAACCTACTCATTAATAATCAAAAGAAAATCTTAGGAGATCGATTAATGAAAAATCTTGATTCATAATAAATCTTAATTTGTAAATATCACGGAATCAAGATCATGATTTTAGATAAAACTCATTCAAATTCAAATCGTCTAAATCATCAAAATCTCAACATTTCTTTCAAGAGATTCAAAATGACATAAATAATTTTATTGGTCTCTTAGGTATAAATCAATAAGATAGAGAAAAAGAAAATTTTCAATAAAAAATCTTTCCTCCTTTTGTTTCACTTATTGATTGATTCCATGCATGCATCTCCTTTTCTTTCAAATCCATGCATCATCGTTTTAAAACAAAAAAAAAATCAAAGATCATCAAGATAAAAAAGTGCAACACATAATTCCAAAAAAAATGATTTCAACTCATTACTTCAAGTCAAATCAATATCATGATTTTGATATAACTCATTTCTAATTCAAATCATCAAACCAAAATCATTTTCAAGGGATTCATATAAATCAACAAGATAGAGAAAAATAATTTTCAAGAACAATGCTTTTCTCTTTTTAGTTATTTAAATTCATGTCATTTATGCTAGATAAAAATGTGCATCAACATTTAGGATCGAAAAATGAATTTTGTCATAAAAACCATCAAGACCAAAAAATCATCATGTATAACTTTACAATCTCATGCATAAAATCATCAAATCATAGCATCAAAACTTTCAATAGTTTCATTACAACATCAAGTAAGGTTTTATTGAACATAATTTTGAATGATTCTTATAGATATTTAAAATTTCTTTAGTTTTACTTTATATGATTGACTTTATATTAGCATGCTTCAAATTTTTGTTCTTATGTCAAAACTATACATCATGTTTGAAAACCAAAGATAAGGTTCATAAAAAAATCATCAAACCTTCCATTCAAAAGTCATGCATCGTCATTGAAAATCAATATGGAAATCCTCAAAATACAAATTCTTGCTTCTCAAGCACATATATAAGATTAATCTTACTAGGTGTATATGCATTATATTTATATCTAACATTTTATTGCATTAACATAACACAAGTAATTTTCAAGAAAATTAATCCTAAACTAAATTAAAAATAACTCAAGAAAGTATTATGTAATTTCGAAATAAATTAGTGGGATTTTGATTACCTCATTGTTGAAAGAGGGTGAGGCATAGTTTGCCACCTCGCCTTTCTTGATTTTCTCCTCGTCTTCGGAAGAGCTCAATTCATCCCAACTTTTGTTCTTCTTGCGTTCAAAGCAAGTAGTTCCATTCTTTTTGCTTTTTAATTTTTGTTTCATTAGTAGTTTAAGTTCACCATCACTTGAGCTTATGCTCGAGTGGTCTTCATGTGTTCTATGTCCCAAATCCTTCCTATCATTTGGAAGGTTGTTCTCGAGTTTCTTTTTTGTCACATTGTTTATTTCGTAGGTCATTAGAGACCCAATAAGTTCTTCGAGAGGGAATGTTTTAAGGTCCTTGGCCTCTTGAATGGCCGTAACTTTTGGATCCCAACTTTTTGGAAGGGATCTTAAGATTTTAGTGACTAGTTCAAAATTAGAAAAACTTTTACCAAGAGCTTTGAGTCCATTGATGACATCCGTGAACCGGGTGTACATGTCTCCGATGGACTCACTTGGTTTCATCCGGAAAAGTTCGTAAGAATGCATAAGAATATTGATTTTGGACTCTTTCACTCGGCTTGTGCCTTCATGAGTGACCTCTAGAGTTCTCCAAATATCAAAAGCCGAGTCACACATCGAAATGCGATTAAATTCATTTTTGTCAAGTGCACAATATAAGGCATTCATAGCCTTTGCATTTAGAGAAAACATCTTCTTCTCCAAATCATTCCAATGGTTCATTGGGAGAGAAGACATTTCAAATCCATTTTCGACTATGTGCAATAAATTCAAATCCAAAGAAAGTAAGAAAACTCTCATTTGAGTTTTCCAACAAGTGTAGTCCGTCCCATTGAAAAAGGGAGGACGAATGAGAGAGTGACCCTCTTGAAAGCCGTAAAGAGCCATTTCTATTTGGGTGTTAAACCAAGGTAGAAAAACGTGGCTCTGATACCAATTGTTAGGATCGGAGCGGCACTAAGAGGGGGGGGGGTGAATTAGTGCAGCGGATTAAAACTTCGGTTTTGGACAAATCTTTCGTACGATAAAAATAATGTTTCGTTTGAAACCGTTTCGATTGCGTTGAAAGCGTACGTAATAAGATGAGGGCAATGAACTTAGCAAAGTAAAGGTTTGCAGAAAGATAAATGCATAAACATAAACGCAAACCCGAGATTACGCCGATTTTAAAGTGGTTCGGTCAAATGACCTACATCCACTTGCGAGGCCCCTCTTCGATGAGGCTTCCACCTTCCACTAGCAAATCTCTTGAAAGTGAAGGGTGAATACCCCTCTTACAACTTTTACAAGCGGTTCACTCTCTTACAGATTTTCAACAAGAAAGAAGGAGGTGAACACTAGCAAATTGAAAACAAGACAAGCTAATACTTTTCTAAGGCTTTTCTCTCAAACACTTGCTGCTCAAAAAGTTGTTCTCTCAGCTGAGATTTGAGGGGTATTTATAGGCCTCAAGAGGATTCAAATTTGGGCTTCAAAATTTGAATTCTCTTTGGGTTCCCGCTGTTGGTGGTGCCACCGCCCAACCAGGCGGTGCCACCGCCCAGCGCTCGGGTGCTGGACGGTGCAACCGCCCAGCCAAGGAGGTGTCACCGCCCAGATCTCGGGTGCTGGGCGGTGCCACCGTCTGGCTCTTATCAGCTCACTGGTTGGGCTCCAAACTTGGCCCAAACCAGTCCGAACTCGGGCTCAATTGGCCCATACTTGGGTTATAGGATTAACACCTAATCCTAACCCTAATTAATGTGATAACTAAGAATTTAAAGACATTTTATAAGCTATTACAAAGTCTGCAAGTCAAGACTTCTTTTGACGAGCTTCCGGCGAACTTCCGGCGGTCTTCCGACAAACTCTCGGAAACCATTCTGCGGACTCCTGGCAAGCTCGTAGACTTCACGATTTGATCTCGGTGAGTTCCAACGAGCTTCTTGGGCAAGCTCCGATCTTTCTCGGTGAGCTCCGTGAACTTCCGACGAACCTTTTGGCGAGCTTCCGAAAAACCCTTCGGCAAGCTCCCTACTCATTCTCGGCTAGTTCCGGCAGCATTCCCGACGAGCCTTCGGACTTCCATCGAACTCTCGAACTCCCAATGAATCCTTCGTGCTTGACTCCAGCACTTTGTTTCGCTTTATGTCTTCATCGTTATCGTAGTTAATCCTGCACACACAAGCCAAAACTCTACTCCGATCTAGACAATTATTACAACGCGAATTGACATTTTGTTGCCCGGCACGTCATTGGTTGGCGCTTCGTCAGATTCTTCGGTGCATCGTCCTCTCTTGCGGCTTGTTGTCCAATCGGCGGTTGACCTCCGCAACCCCGATATCCTTGGCGCAATTCCGCTCTCCTTGGCCCGATGCCCGACGTCCGAAGCCTTCTGCCGTCCAATACCCTAACGTGATCTCCTCCGGTACAACGTCAATTCCTCCTGCGTTAACTGTCTAATCCTGATCGAGTAGACCTGCATCACTCAAAATACAGTTAAACATAAACATAATTATCAATTAGTTGTCATCATCAAAATACGAGATTCAACAGTGTATTGATCTTTCCATAGTTTTACATGAATTTGCGGTAGTAGCCTGTTAAACCCAGAAAGCCATGTAGCAATTTTATGTTTCTTGGGGTCGGCCAGTTTTGTATTACTCCAATTTTGAAGGGGTCCACTACCACACCTTCCTCTGATATGGTATGCCCAAGATATTCCACCTTCTGTTGAAGAAAGCAAAAATTCGTAGTGGTTGTTGTGTGTTCAAAAGGTGGTTTTCGATATGTCTTCTTCGCATGCTCGTATTTGATGATACCTGGATCAAAGGTCCAGCTTTGTGAAGATTTATGCTCCCTTTCATCTAGCAATTCATCTACTATTGGAATAAGATATTTGTCCTTGATGGTTATGCCATTGAGAGCTCGATAATCAACACATATTCGCCTTGTTCCGTTCCTTCTTGCGTACAAGTAGCACCGGTGAAGAGTAGAGGGTGCAACTTGGCCGAATAACTCCTGTTTCGAGCATCTCTTTTACAATCCTTTCTATTTCATCCTTCTGGAGATGTGGATACTGATATGGCTGAGCATTTGCTGAAGATTTGCTTAGAAGAATCGTTATACAATGATCATGCCGACGGGTAAGAGGTAGGTTGTGCGGTTCGTCAAATATATTTGAAAATTCAGCAAGCAAAGGAAGTAGATTTGGATATTCAAATTTTGTTGGCTCTCCCTTAGTTTGCTGCTCAAGTTGTACCAAAAAGCCGCTGCATGCTTTATGCAAAACCTTCTCCATTTGTTGTGTGCAAATCGTTGTTTTGTCGCCCCCACGTTTCCCGTGCAATGTCACCTGTTTCTCCTTACTGTAAAATTTCATAATTAATTTCATAAAATTCCAGGAAATATCATCTAATGTCGTCAACCATTTAATTCTGAGCATGGCCTCATGATTGTTAAGAGGGAGAAGGAAGAAATCTGCAATTATCTCTTGGTCCTGCAGCAATAGTTTCTCCTTCGGGCACCTATGATCACGATTCAAAATCCGTTTGTCGGTGACCTTAACATCAAACCTACAGCGATTATCGATAGGTAATACTATCCGAACAGCAAGCTTACTATTTAGGAAGTTAGTAGTATTGCTCGTGTCAATGAGAACAGTGATCGGTTGTTGTTTGAGAAGGCCTCCAACTTTCATCGTTTGCGGGTTTGAGTAGCCGGCTAGTGCGTTTACTGTAACATCAGTCTATTGGGGCTCTTCTTCTGCATCTTCTTTATGTTCAAGGTTCTCTTCTGAATGTTTAATGACCTCTTCTTCTATTGGTTCAATCAAAAGAAGTCTCCCTTTCATCGTTTACGGGTTTGAGTAGCCAGCTAGTGTGTGTACTGTAACGTCAGTCGGTTTTGGCTCTTCTTCCGCATCTTCTTCGTCATGTTTAAGGCTCTCTTTTGAATGCTCAATGACCTCTTCTTCTACTAGTTCAATCAAAAGAAGTCTCCCTTTACTACAGCGATGCTCACGGCTCCACGGCTCGTCACAATGCCAACATAACCGCTTCGCAGATTGCTCCCGAAGCTCTTCTCTTGTCAACTTCTTTGGTGTAGGGACTCGATCGATAGTAGGGGGGGCTGAGGGCTTTAGTATTTCTGGTTGAGGAGCAACTCTAGTCCTCCAAGTTTCATGATTCAATCGCTCCTCTTGATGTCATGCGAAAGAGATGGCTGCCATAAGCGTGTACGGTTGTCGCGCTTTAACTTCTCCCCTGATCTCTGGCTTCAAGCCCTCAATGAAGGTTGTCAATAGCTATTTTTGAGACCAATCATGAGTTTGATTAGATAACCTTTCAAACCTAGTATGGTACTCCTGAATAGTGGAGGTTTGTCGGATCTTTGCTAATTGTCCGTCAATATTCTCGTAATCGGTTGGTCTGAAGCGGATCAGCAGTCCTTCTTTGAATTGTCGCCATGAAAGGACTCCATAAATGTGTTCAAACCAGTCAAACCACTGTATGACATCCCCTTCTAGATGTATAGCTGCAATTATCATCATAGATGCGTCCGCGGTTTTGTGGTACCGAAAATATCGCTCCGCGCGCGAGATCCAACCAATCGGGTCTCCTTCTTCCCATCTAGGGAAGTCCAATCTCATGCATGGTTAGTTGTGGTCAGTCATAGAGCCTCCCCTCCATTGGAATTCATCTCTTCGGGCTTGGTGCGATTGGGCAAAACTCTCTCCTTGATGTGATTTCTTCGGGCTTAGTGGTCGACCCAATCTGAGTTCGGTAAAGAGCATCCGAATCTTATCCTCCATTCGCACCTCGAAGGCTTCAAATTTAGCATTGATTACTTCCTCAGATGTCATAGTATATGCCATCAAATCTATGATGTTAAGATCTCTCTTTTGTTGTCGGGTTAAAGGCATGTATTGGTTGAGAGAGGTGATGGTCGAAAGGGTTGGTGGATTGGTGGATGTAGGCTACGATTTAGGATTGTTTTGTGGCTATTTTGGTTGCAGTTTGAGGGTGTGGTTTGATGAAGTTTTAGGGCTGTAGATGAAAGTTTTGGATCTGTGGTAGATGGTAGCAAAGGTTTGATCGAAATAAGTGGAAGTTGCAGCAAGTATGTGCTGTCTTGTAAGAGTAGAATTGTTGTCGAAGAAACAACGGTTTCTTGACGTAATTTCTACCAAAAACTTGAGAGAATTGAGGAGGAAATTGATTGAAAAATCACAGTTTCTATGACAGCAAGGATAACTAATTTAATCAAGAAAATTTTGGCAGTATAACAGCAAGGAAATTGGTGCAAGTTGCGATTGCTGAATTCTTGTCGAGAAATTTCAGCGGGTTGCGACAAAAATTTGCAGCAACACAAAATCATTTTTAGAGATGAATTTCTTAATAGATCAATCTTAGATGGAAGCCAAGATGATCTATGAAGTGTATAAGAAATTTCATTTAAAAAAGATTGCAAATAGATGGGTTAAGGCAACAATATGCGGCTGAAATGTTTTGTAGCACAGATTTTTAAGTATAGCAGATTGGACATAAAAGATCAGTGGTTTATATTAAGAATTTTTTGATGAAACCAAATTGAATTCCACTGTTAGGAAGTATCAAAGCTATCAAAAAAATTTCGTAGAGATTTGGATAGAAACAACATAGTATCAAGATCAAACAAATAGTGTTATGCGGTTGAAATTTTACAGTGCAGATTTTCAAGTATAGCAGATTAGACGTAAAATATCAATGGATTATATTGAGAATTTTTTGACAAAATCAAATGAAATCTGCTGTTAGGAAATGTCAAAGATGTCATAAAAATTTCATTGAGATTTGGATAGAGAAAACACAGTAGCAAGATCAAACAGACGGTGCTATACGGTTGGAATTCTGCAATGTATCTTTCGTCGTAGAGATGAAAACTTTATGATGAAAAGTTTATGCAGCAATATAGGAATAATTTTTTTGGGATTTTTAAATAAGGATAACTAAATTTTAGCAGCAGTAAGGTAGAAAACCATAACCTATTGCAATTAACGAGGAGATCAAAGGATGATCCGTGGTGGTGGAGATGACGGCGGAATTTGGCAACGATCTCTTAAGCAATTGTGGGAATTGCTTTGGGCGGTTGTGGAGGGTTGATTGATGGCTGTGGAAGGGTAGCGAGACGCCAAGAACACTGCTCTGATACCAGGTGTTAGAACCCTTGCAGATTCTAAACTTGGGGTTGATCTCTTTAGGGGATCGACCTCCTTGGAACTCTATAGGGGTTCCTCCCTCCAAGTTGCTGCTCAAAGGCTGCAGAAAAGATTCATCTATTGCTTATCAAAAGAGGAGGAATACATGACTATTTATAGAGCTTCCAAACCCTAACTCCTAATAGGACTCGTACTCAAGACTTCTTCTTCTAACCAACTCCTAATAGGACTCCTACTCAAGACTCCTATTCCTTTACAACTCCTTATTATTCTCTTAGAAACAACCTCCTAACCCTAGCCGGCCTCTTCACCTCTTTCATAGGGGTCGGCTTAGGTAGATTTTACATGAATATCCCTCTCAATTAGGACTCTCCTAGCTAGAGTCCTAACACCAAGGGGTATCGTCAAAGGCAATGTGTTGACTATGACGAAACCTTCTCACCCGAAGCAATGCTAAAATCCATCCGAATTCTATTGGCAATTGCAGTACACTATGATTATGAGATCTGGTAGATAAATGTGAAAACTCCATTCCTCAATGGGAACCTCGTGGAAGAGGTGTATATAATACAACCTGAGGGATTCGTGGCCAAGAACTGCCCAAATAAGGTGTGCAGGTTGCTTAGATCCATTTATAGTCTAAAGCAAGCTTCCCGACGTTGGAACATAAGATTTGATGAGGCAATCAGATCTTATGACTTTGTTAAGAACGAAGATAAGCCTTATGTGTACAGGAAGGTAAGTGGGAGCGCTATCACCTTTTTAATGTTATATGTGGATAACATCCTGATCATTGAGAATGACGTAGGAATGCTATCCATAGTAAAGGCTTGGTTATCTAGACACTTATCCATGAAGGACTTAAGGGAAGTATCCTATATCTTGGGGATTCGGATCTATAGAGACAGATCTAAGAGGGTGCTTGGCTTATCCCAGTCCAGGTACATAGAAACCATTGTCAAAAAGTTTGGCATGGAAAATTCCAAGAGAAGTCTCGTACCGATAAGACATGGGATATCGCTTTCTAGGACTCGACCACAGAAGCAGAGTATAGTGCTGCATCAGATGTAGCAAAGGAGGGAGTACGGGTGAAGAAGTTCATCACAAATTTAGGAGTCGTGCCGGGTAGCGAGGAGTCGATTTCCTTATATTGCGACAACAACGGGGCAATTGCTCAAGCAAATGAACCCAGGTCTCATCAGAAATCTAAGCATGTTCTGAGGAGGTTCCACCTTATTAGAGAGATCGTAACCCGAGGAGATGTAGCAGTGGAAATAGTTCCATTCGAAGATAACATTGCAGATCCACTAACAAAGCCATTATCTCAAATTGTCTTTCAGCGTCACAGGGGTTTGATGGGGATCAAACACATAGGTGATTGGCTTTAGGTCAAGTGGGAGATTGCTAGTTATTAGTGCCCAACAAGCCAATCACGTGAGTGATGGTGCGTGTGACTTGACACGGAATCTTTTTGCTTATTATATTTTGGCATTTATCACTTTATATTAACTATTGCATATATGCATGTATATATTGTGATGTCCTTGGATCTGTGCAATGGGAATCAGATCGTGATGAGATCATGATAATGAGATCAATTCACCTTTAAACACATATCATAAATAATCCCTGTCATAGGTTACTCAAGAGGGACATCGTACTAACCGGACAGACTGGTGTGCTGTATACCCGTCCATATAATGGATGCAGTTGGTCTCATAGCTGCTCGTATGGAGACATTAGGGATACAGTACAGATGCTCATTGGAGAATAGGTTCACTGATTGATCCGCTTATGGAATGCTGGATGGTTGATGATGCCTTATTGTTAGACAGCAATTCCATAGTCCTAGTGGTGTATTTGGTCCTTAGACTTGAGACACCAAGGATGTCCTGTATGAGTGCTCCACTCTTTGATAACCAGACTTATAGGTTTGGATGTCCCAGATCTAGTACAGTTGGTCATTGAGAGTGGCAATCGACCTTACGAGGGCTATTGAGTGTCGATAGAGGATCATCCACTCTCGACATCATGAGAGGAATATCTCATGTGTTCTTGCTTAGACAAATCCCTAGCCAGGGTTATTCGGATTGAGAGAGAAAGAGTTCTCTGGGAGAATCCGATTAGAGCGAGACTAGAGAAGAAACCGAGTGGGTCTGATAGCACCATGCCTGATAAATGGTCTTTAGGATATTAAATAGATGAGAGACTATAGTGTTAGGACTCTAACTAGGAGAGTCCTAATTGAGAGGGACATTCATGTAAAATATACCTAAGCTGACCTCTATTAAAGAGGTGAAGAGGCCGGCTAGGGTTAGGAGGTTGTTTCTTAGAGATGAATTAGGAGTTGTAAAGGAAAAAAAGTCTTGAGTAGGAGTCCTATTAGGAGTTGGTTAGAAGTAGGAGTCTTGAGTACGAGTCCTATTAGGAGTTAGGGTTTAGAAGCCCTATAAATAGTCATGTATTCCTCCTCTTTTGATAAACAATAGATGAATCTTTTCTGCAGCCTTTGAGCAGCAACTTGGAGGGAGGAACCCCTATAGAGTTCCAAGGAGGCCAATCCCCTAAAGAGATCAACCCCATGCTTAGAATCTGCAAGGGTTCTAACACTTGGTATCAGAGCAGCGTTCTTGGCATCTCGCTGCCCTTCCACAGCCATCCATCAACCCTCCACAACCGCCCAAAGCAATACCCACAATTGCTTAAGAGATCGTTGCCAAATTCCGCCGTCATCTCCACCACCACGTATCATCCTTTGATCTCCCCGTGAATTACAACAGGTTCTGGTTTTCTACCTTACTGCTGCTGCAATTTAGTTATCCTTATTTGAAAATCCCAAAAAAATTATTCCTATATTGCTGCATAAACTTTTCGTCATAAAGTTTTCATCTCTACGACGAAAGTTACATTACAGAATTCCAACCGTATAGCAACATCTGTTTGATCTTGCTACTGTGTTTTCTTCTATCCAAATCTCTATGAAATTTTTATGACAT
Organism: Musa acuminata AAA Group; assembly: GCF_036884655.1. Taxonomy (NCBI): domain Eukaryota; kingdom Viridiplantae; phylum Streptophyta; class Magnoliopsida; order Zingiberales; family Musaceae; genus Musa; species Musa acuminata. The sequence continues at coordinate 16,580,727 of NC_088359.1, forward strand.
CTTTGACATTTCCTAACAGCAGATTTCCTTTAGTTTTGTCAAAAAATTCTCAATATAAACCATTGATATTTTACGTCTAATCTGCTATACTTAAAAATCTGCACTATAAAATTTCAGCCGCATAGTACTGTTTGTTTGATCTTGATACTATGTTGCTTCTATCCAAATCTCTATGAATTTTTTATGATAGCTTTGACACTTCCTAACAGTGGATTTTCCTTTGGTTTCATCAAAAAATTCTCAATATAAACCACTGATCTTTTACGTCCAATCTGCTACACTTAAAAATTTATGCTGCAGAAAATTTCAGCCGCATATTGTTGCCATAACCCATCTATTTGCAGTCTTTTTTGAATGAAATTTCTTATACACTTTATAGATCATCTTTGCTTCCATCTAAGATTGATTTATTAAGGAATTCATCTCTAAAAACGATTTTGTGTTGCTGTAAATTTTCATCGTAAACCGCTGAAATTTTTCGATGAGAATTCTACAATTGCAACTTGCACCAATTTCCTTGCTGTTATACTGCCGAAATTTTCTTGATTAAATTAGACATCCTTGCTGTCATATAAACTGTGATTTTACTCTCAATTCCCTCCTCAATTCTCTCAAGTTTTTGATGGAAATTACGTTGAGAAACCGTTGTTTCTTCGACGATAATTCTACTCTTACAAGACAGCACATACTTGCTGCAACTTCCACTTATTTCTATCAAACCTGTGCTACCATCTACCACAGATCCAAAACTTTCATCCATAGCCTTAAAACTCCACAAAACCACACCCTAAAACTGCACCCAAAATAGCCACAAAACAAGCCTAAACTGTAGCCTACATTCACCAATCCACCAACCCTTTCGACCATCACCTCTCTCAACTAATACATGCCTTTAACCCGACAACGCAAGAGAGATCTTAACATCACAGATTTAATAGAATATACTATGGCATCTGAGGAGGTAATCAATACTAAATTTGAAGCCTTCGAGGCGCGAATGGAAGAGAAGATTCGGACGCTCTTTACCGAACTCAGATTGGGCCGACCACTAAGCCCGCAGAAATCACATCAAGGAGAGAGCTTTGCCCAATCGCACCAAGCCCAAAGATATGACTTCTAAGAGAGGGGAAGCTCTATGACTGACCCCAACTATCCATCCATGAGAGTGGACTTCCCTAGATGGGAAGAAGGAGACCCAATTGGTTGGATCTCGCGCGCGGAGCGATATTTTCGGTACCACAAAACCGCGGATGCATCTATGGTGAAAATTGCAGCTATACATCTTGAAGGGGATGCTATACAGTGGTTTGACTAGTTTGAACATACTTATGGAGTCCTTTCGTGGCGACAATTCAAAGAAGGACTGCTGATCTGCTTCAGACCAACCGATTACGAGAATATTGACGGACAACTAGCAAAGATCCGATAAACCTCCACCATTCAGGAGTACCAAACCAGGTTTGAAAGGTTATCTAATCAAACTCATGATTGGTCTAAAAAATAGCTATTGAGGACCTTCATTGAGGGCTTGAAGCCGGAGATCCGAGGAGAAGTTAAAGCGCGACAACCGTATACGCTTATGGCAGCCATCTCTTTCGCACGACATCAAGAGGAGCAATTGAACCATGAAGCTCGGAGGACTAGGGTCACTCCTCAAATAGTAATGTTGAAGCCCTCAGCCCCCCGTTCTGTCGACCAAGTCCCTACACCAAAGAGGTTAACAAGAGAAGATTTTCGGGAGCGATATGCGAACGGGTTATGTTGGCATTATGACGAGCCGTGGAGCCGTGAGCATCGCTGTAGTAAAGGGAGACTTCTTATGATTGAACCAATAGAAGAAGAGGTCATTAAACATTCAGAAGAGAGCCTTGAACATGAAGAAGAAGATGCAGAAGAAGAGTCACAATCGACCGAAGTTACGGTACATGCACTAGCCGGCTACTCAAACCCGCAAACGATGAAAGTTGGAGGCCTTCTCAAACAATAACCGATCACTATTCTCATCAACACAGGCAGTACTAATAACTTTCTAAACAGTAAGGTTACTATCCAAATGGTCTTACCTATCGAGAATTGCAACAGGTTTGACGTTAAGGTCGCCGATGGATGGATTTTGAAGTATAATCGTAGGCGCCCGCAAGTGAAACTGTTGCTGATCATGAGGCCTTACCAAGAGATAATTGCATATTTCTTCCTTCTCCCTCTTGATGATCATGAGGCCATGCTCATAATTAAATGGTTGACGACATTAGGTGATATTTCTTGGAATTTTATGCAACTAATTATGAAATTTTACAGTAAGGAGAAACAGGTGATACTGAACGGGAAACATGGGGGCGACATAACGATGATTTGCACACAACAAATGGAGAAGGTTTTGCATAAAGCATGCAGCAGATTTTTGGTACAACTTGAGCAGCAAACTAAGGGAGAGCCAATAGAATTTGAAGATCCAAACCTACTTCCTTTGCTTGCTGAATTTTTAGATATATTTGTCGAACCGTACAACCTACCTCTTACCCATCGGCATGATCATTATATAACGATTCTTTCAGGCAAACCTCTAGCAAATACTCTACCATATCAATATCTACATCTCCAAAAGGATGAAATAGAAAGGATTATAAAAGAGATGCTCAAAACAGGAGTTATTCGGCCAAGTTGCAACTTCTATTCTTCACCGGTGCTACTTGTATGCAAGAAGGACGGAACATGGCGAATATACATTGATTACCGAGCTCTCAATGACATAACCATCATGGACAAATACCTTATTCCAATAGCAGATGAATTGCTAGATGAAAGGGAGCACAAATCTTTACAAAGCTGGACCTTTGATCCGGGTATCATCAAATATGAGTGTGCGAAGAAGACATACCGAAAACCACCTTTTGAACACACAACAACCACTACGAATTTTTGCTTTCTTCAACAGAAGGTGAAATATCTTGGGCATATCATATCAGAGGAAGGTGTGACAGTGGACCCCTTCAAAATTGAAGCAATGCAAAACTAGCTTTCCCCAAGGAACATAAAATTGCTACATGGCTTTCTGAGTTTAACAGGCTACTATTGTAAGTTCGTGAAAAACTATGGAAAGATCAATGCACCACTTACTTTCCTACTGGAAAAAGATGTCTTCCAATGGTGAGACAGAGCCTCCATTGCCTTCGACAAACTTAAGGCAGCCATGACGACGACGCCGGTGCTAACACTACCAGATTTCAATTGACCCTTCATTATTGAGGCCGACGCATATGGAGTCGGAATTAAGCCATTCTCATTCAAGATGGTCGACCACTCGCATACACTAGCAAGAAATTATCTCCCTCCCATCAAAATGAGTCATCATATGATAAGGAGATGCTCGCCATTGTGCGCGGAGCAACGAGGTGGAGACCCTACTTGATTGGTCGACGATTTCAAATTAAAACCGATCATAAATGCCTCATGTACTTTTTGGAGCGAAAGATATCATCCCCTAAGCAGCAAAAATGGGTAACAAAACTTCTTGGATTTGATTATGAAATAACTTACAAAAATGGGAAACAGAATGTTCTTGTAGATGCGCTTTCGTAGCTACCCGAGCAAGCTGAAGTTTCGACCATTTCACTTCCGACCAGCGACTTCCTTGAGGATATTAAGATGGAATGGAAAGAAGATTCAGAGACTAGTAAGATTATAAAAAAATTGGAGGAAGCACCAAGCTCCGTGGCTCATTACAATTGGGACTCAAAAGAATTACACTATAAGGGACGCATTGTGCTTATGATAAATTCTACTTGCATCTTCACGAGCAGATTTTGGACAAAGTTATTCCATATGCAGGGTACTAAATTGAAAAGGAGTACAACATATCACCCACAAATCAACGGCTAGACAAAAGTTGTAAATAGGTGCTTGGAGACAGCCCAAAGCCACCCACTAAATATGACTATCCAAAGAGAACTCCAGACCTAGCCAAGTGCCATTATTGATCGACGGATCATGACTCCACGACGACAACTCACTACTAAAGTGCTAATACAATGGGTGAACCTACCAACAGAAGATGCCGCTTGGGAGAACTATGACGACTTGAAGATCAAATTCCCAAAATTCATGAATCGTCAGCCTCGAGGACAAGGCTGATTTGAAGAGGGCGAGTTTGTAGGACTCTAGCTAGGAGAGTCCTAATTGAGAGGGACATTCATGTAAAACATACCTAAGCTGACCTCTATTAAAGAGGTGAAGAGGCCGGCTAGGGTTAGGAGGTTGTTTCTTAGAGATGAATCAGGAGTTGTAAAGGAATAGGAGTCTTGAGTAGAAGTCCTATTAAGAGTTGGTTAGAAGTAGGAGTTTTGAGTAGGAGTCCTATTAGGAGTTAGTTTTTTTTGGTAAGTAAAAGTAAATTGATTATGTGTAAAGATTCTACAAATAGCTTTATCTATACAAGTCATAGACAAAGCCAATTAACTCATAGAGTGCGAATGCGATAGTTATGACTACACATGCTGTAGACTATAACTACCTGTGGGTACATTATTTGACATCATTCCCAAGATCTTTAGCTAATAGCAAAATTAAATTTGATAAAAATATCTTTTTCTCTTCGGGTGAAGTGCTCGATTTTGAGATCATGCTCCATACAGGATCTTGAGTCTCTAATAATCTCTTTCAAGAGCTGAGCATTGTTTGTGTGTTGACATTCAAAAATTCTATTACATCTCTCCTTCCACATCCACCAAATAGCGCATCTGAAAGTAACCTTTGCCAGTTGTGTAAGTGGCCCTTTTCTTGAGAAACATTGCATAAGGTCGCCTAGTTCTTGGTGCAAGTTTGGTTGCGGCAGTCTATTGAGTTCAAATCGCTGGAGAATCTCCTTCCATATCCATTTTGTATAATTACAAGCAAAATAAAGGTGGTCAACAGTTTCTTCTTGTTGCAAACAAAGGGAGCATCGGTTAACATGATAGATACCTCTTCTTTTCATATTGTCTATTGTAGGTAGTTTATTGAGAAGGGCCTGCCATGTACATAAGGAGTGTCTTTGTGATCCCGGTCGATCCCATGTCCAACTGCTTGGGACCCACTTGTTATTTTGCTTGTAATTATAGGGTTTAGAAACCCTATAAAAGCCATGTTTTCCTCCTCTTTTGATAAGTAATTGATGAATCTTTTCTGTAGCCTTTGAGCAGCAACTTGGAGGGAGGAACCCCTATAGAGTTCCAAGGAGGCCAATCCCCTAAAGAGATAAACCCCAAGCTTAGAATCTGCAAGAGTTCTAACATATAGGTAAACGGTAACTGAGGATAAACAGGTCCAATGGATTGGATTCCCCTGTATCGTCTGGGGACTACGGCGTAGTGGCCTAGTACATCCGTAGTCGATGAGTCGAGTGAATTATTATAGAGATAATAATTCACTAAGTTAGAAGGAGTTCCGATAGGTATGACTCACGGCTAGCTCGATATTGGGCATAGAGGGTCACACACATATAGTAGGCATTGCAATGAGTAGAGGTTCGGATATGAGATATCCACCGGAGCCCTTGTCTTATTGGATATCCAATAAACCCATAAATTATTGGATCATATGGAAGAGATTCGATAAGAGCCCATGAGTGATTATTGGATAGAGATCCACTAATCTAAAAGGCTTGGGTAATTAGATGCAGATTCAATACCCACTAGGGGAGGATCCATTAGGTTTTGACAAGGGGCCTCTATAAATAGGAGGGATTCAGAGCCTCATAGGCTGGAGCCTTTGCTTGCCTCTCCTATTCTCCTCCTCTCTCCACCTCAGAGCAGGCATGGAGTTTTTGTCACGCCCCTCAAAATATCCAAGATATTTAAAAGATTTTCAACACAAATCAATCCAGGATCCAAACTAACATTTGAGGACACTGAAAAATATTCTGTCAAATTCATATCTATAAAACCTGTGCAGTTTATAATCATATATCACATCACTCGATAATTCATATTTATGGCAATCCAAGCCAACTTAACAAACATTAACAACATTTATAAATCCACAAGCTATGTAATTTATACAATCATAACTCCAACCATTTACCACAAGTTTATATCATCGTAAACTAGACTTAACATTCCGAAATTCCAAATAAGAGAGATATTCTAACACTTTTACAAGGTATATCCGTTTCGGTTCATCGATAACATTTCATTACATACAAAATATACTTATACAACAATAACATAATGACCAACAAGACTTGCCCATAATTCTGAATAGCTATCCACTGCCTCAGCCCAATTCAAACATCTCAAAGAGTGACAAGCTGACCTAAAAGATTTATAAAACAACGAAGTGAGCGAAAAACAGCTCAACAAGTAAAAAAGCATATTTAGAACAAAAGGAACGGTTTCAAACAAGTAAGATATCATAATGCAAGGTAGAATACAAGAATTCTCAAGATAACATATCATTAGATACAAAATCATATATGTCTGGCCGCCGCTACAGTGTCGTCGCCGCTACAGTGTCGTCGCCGCTACAGTGGTCGCCCAGATCTAGGGCGACCACTGTAGCGGCGAACATATCTAGGGCGACCACTGTAGCGGCGGCCAGATCTCCCTAGGGCGATCTGACTCCTACAGCGTCGGCTTTCTCCCACGGGCGACAGGCGACGACACTGTAGCAGCGATCTGATTTCCTACAGCGTCGGCTGTTTCCCAAGGGCGATGTACTGTAGCGGCGGCGACGACACTGTAGCAGCGACAGTACTGTAGCGGCGATGAGACTGTAGCGGCGACGAGATCTCCCTAGGGCGATCTGACTCCTGCAGCGTTGGCTTTCTCCCACGGGCGACGATACTATAGCAACGATCTGATCTCCCTTACTGTAGTGGTGATCGGATCTCCTGCAGCGTCGGCTTCTCCCCAAGGGCGACGATACTATAGCGGCGACCAGATCTCCCTAGGGCGACGGTACTGTAGTGGCGATCTGATATACTGCGACGGTGGTTTTTCCCTATGGAGATGATTCTATAGCCGCGACCAGAAAAGGGATCAAACATGGCAGCGACGGCCCCTAGGGCTGGCGATGGTGGCGGGAGAGTTGATACGATGGTAAGACTCGCTACCGTTACCCCTCAATTGGCTCCTCCTCCATATCCTCTCCAGAGAGAAACTCCTTCGACGAAACAGCATCGAAGTAGATCGCGCTCTAGATCGCGGCAGCCTGCCCTCATTTCCAGTGACCCTAGGCCTTGGACTAGCCTCTTCAAGGCTCCGGTTGGAAGTCCAGATCTAAGCTTGGAATTCTTTACTCCAGAAGTTCAGGCTGATAAGAAGATTGCTGTATACGAGACTACTGATTCAGCAGAGCTTATTGAGACATGGTCTATGGCGATTGTTGGCTATGTGGTAGGTCTCAAAACATCTTATTTCCCACTATCCTCATTTATCAAAACTCGATGGGGAATATCGTCATTTGATCTTCATATGCTGGAGAACGGATTCTTTGTTTGCAAGCTATACTCTGAAGAAGATTTACAACGAGTCCTCGAAGGATTCTGGACTATTCGCGGCCATCCAATGATTCTACGACGCTGGTCTCCTGATGTCCGTTTGGAGTTAGATAGCCTACAGTCTATTCCATTATGGGTATCCTTTCAAGGTCTTCCTCTACATCTTTGGAGTCGACGTTTTATTGCAAAGTTATGTAGCACTCTGGGACAGCCACTCTACATCGACAAAGCAACAGCTGCTCAGACGAGATTAGCATTTGCACGAGCATGTGTACTGGTTTCTTCTGACGAAGATCTTCCAAATGAGGTTTTCTATCGTGATCTTGACGGGAACACTCGGAAGGTACATGTCTCATATTCTTGGAAGCCACAACGATGTCAGCATTGCTTATCTTTTGGTCATGCAAATGGAGCTTGTCAGCAAACTCCAAAACAAATCACAAAGGTCTATCGACCACGTCAAGCGCCTCCGCAACAAAGCGAGTCTTCTCTAATGGCAGTAGCACCGATGGTGGCGAAGACTATTGAGCATTCCGACTCACAAGGACAGCACTGCGGACAGAAGGACAAATCCAAAATTATATCTCTTCCTATAATGTCGGAGCCTTCCACAACATAGGTTTCCCTTGGTACTAGTGGACAGGAGAAACATAAGTCAGGAACTTCATCTCTTCCAATATCATTGGATCCGTCCACAATAACTCAACAAACTCAAGCCCAAACAAATCTCGCCAGCAAGGATATTCTTTCTCAACAAACTCAAGCCACAACAAACATCGCCAACAAGGATATTCTGTCTCAACAAACTCATGCCCCAACAAACCTCTCTAGCCAAGCTACTCCAACAAGTACTATCCAGGAAATTGTGCTGCAACAATCTTATCGTGCCTCAACAAACCCTGCCAATCAAGACCACATGATTCAAGGTATTTTAAAGTTTAAAAATCTGCAAGCTGTAGATGAAGTGGATAAATATAGAAATAAAGTCATAAAAGGTAAAGATATTGTGCGGGAGGAAAATACAAAACCGAATGATAAGAAAATGGATGGTACAGTCCATCCAAAGTCGTAGGATGAATACCTTACCACCTTTTCATTTCTTTATTACTGATGAAGATAACATGTTGGAATGTTCGCGGACTTAATAAGCCAGAAAAATGTCAGGAGCTCAATAGAATAATCAAGTCTGCCGCATGTGATATTGTTATTCTAGTAGAAACGAAAATTAAACAATCGCGCGTTCAAGCTCAAAAGAATTTAATATGGCCGGACGTAGAACTGTTTACCAATGACTCAAATGAAACTTTTGGTAGAATATGGGTCTTATGGCATCCTAACTCTATTAATGCTTGGTTTATTTCTGCTACTAATCAATTCATTCAACTTAAGGTAGAGGACAAAAAGAATGGCTGTCAATTCAATTTCATTGGTATATATGCTTCAAATAGTATGCAAGAAAGAAATACTCTTTGGTCTGACCTGACTAATATTGCAAATGGCTGTCTCAATGTACCTTGGATTGTTCTTGGAGACTTTAATACTGTTCGGTACACAAATGAAAAAGAGGGGGGTAGACAACTTTCAGAAAGCCAGCTTCAAAGTTTTAATGATTACATTGACACTGCAGCTTTGTTTGATATGAAATCTGTGGGTAATTGGCTCTCCTGGAGTAATCAAGGTGCTGCTAACAGAAAAATAATGGCTCGACTTGATAGGTGTTTGATTAATCATGAATGGTTAACAGTTTACCCAGATTCACTTCTTGAGTATGGTGCTCCTTTGTTTTCTGACCATTCTTTAATGTATATACACGCAGACAAAGCGACACCAAGAGGCAAGAAACCGTTTAGATTCTTTAACATGTGGAGTACTCATCCTCAATTTCTTGATGTTATCATATCTGCTTGGAATGTTAATGTGCATGGATCTCCCCCTTACATCTTATGTCAAAAGCTCAAAGCCTGTAAAGCAGCACTAAAGGAGTGGAATACAAATACCTTTGGCAATATTACCACCACAGTTCAATTTTGCAGGAAGGAACTAATGTCATTGCAACATGAGCTGCAACTTCAGCCAAATGATGAGAATATTATCTACAAAGAGACAAAAGCCAGAAATAACTTCATGCAAGCCTTAAAACAGGAGGAAAGTTTTGTAAAGCAGAAGTCTCGACAGCATTGGCTTACACTAGGAGATTCCAATACTAAATTTTTCTATGCTTCAATTGCTACTCGAAGGGCTGTTAACCGTATCAGCAAATGCAGAGACAAAGATGATAATCTTATTGAGAATTTAGAAGAGGTTAAAGCACACATAGAGCAATTTTTTTATTCCTTACTCAATCAAGCTGGGAAAACTAATAACATTCATGTGGAGCCGACTAGAAAACTTGATTCGGAAGCTATTTCAATCCTCAATGCCCCAATTACTGACGACGAAATTGTATGTGTTGTCTTTAAGTCACCAAAGCACAAAAGCCCAGGTCCAGATGGATTTCCAGCTGAATTTTACCAAACTGCTTGGTCTATTATTGGAAATGATGTGATCAAGGCTTGCCAACATTTTTTCTCTTCAGGTCATATTCTTAGAGAGATGAATTGCACCTTTATTTCTTTAATTCCGAAGAATGCAGGGGCTGATTCACTAGAGAACTATCGACCCATATCATTATGCAACTTTATTTACAAGATCATCTCCAAAGTATTAGCAAATAGAATGCAAAAGGTAATACACAAGATCATTAGCCCAAATCAAGCTGCTTTCATCAAAGGGAGAAGTATACATCATAACATTTTGCTTGCTAATGACTTGGTCAAAGATTTGCATTCAAAAGCAAGAGGGACAAAAATATGTTTTAAAGCTGATTTACGGAAAGCCTTTGATTCAGTTAATAGGAAATTTATCTATAAGATGCTCCTCGATATGAACTTCCCACAGCAATGGGTTAATTGGATTCAATCTTGCCTGGAAACTCCAAAGTTTTCGATACTCTTTAATGGCTCACCTATTGGTTTTTTTGGGAGCACGAATGGCATCCGACAAGGTGATCCACTCTCTCCGTATCTCTTTACTATTGCGATGGAAGGACTTAGCTGTATGTTGGAACATGCAGTCTTAAATGGCAGCATAAAGGTACCCAATGCTGGCTCTATTCATATATCACATATAACATTTGCAGATGATTTACTTATCTTTCTCCAAAATGATCCAACTTCAGTAAAGAACCTGGCTACTATTATGAATGACTTTGGTATGGTTTCTGGACTTCAGTTAAATCATGCGAAAAGTAAAGTATATATGAGCCCTTACGTTGAGAATAAGGTCTTTATTGCACAAACTTTGGGGGTTAGTGAGGGAAGCCTGCCAGTTCCTTATTTGGGTCTCCCGCTCATATCCACAGGCATTCACAAAACCCACTGTCAGCCTATCCTACAAAAAATAAAGAATAGAATTTCTTCTTGGAAAAATAGGCTTCTATCAAAAGCAGGACGACTCGAACTCATCCGTTCTGTATTGCACTCCTACTCTATATATTGGTGTAATGCATTTCTTCTGCCTGCTGGACTTCTCCAAGATATTGAACGGTTATTAATGAACTTCTTCTGGAATGGCACAAATGATAAGGCAATGCATATGGTAAATTGGGATAGCATTTGCAAACCGAAAGATGAAGGGGGGCTAAACTTGAGAAATACTAGAGATTGGAATCAAGCATGCCTGGTACAACAATTGTGGGATCTTTTGCAAAACAAATGTTCCTTATGGTCACAATGGGTTTCTGCTAGGTATCTTTCAAAGGAATCAATCTGGGAAATTTCAACAAGAACATACCACTCTTCAGCTTGGAAAGGAATTTTAAAGGCAAGGAATTGGCTAATCAAACACATTTCTTATGCAATCTCTTCTGGAACAAGTACTAATATGTGGTACGATCCTTGGGTGAATGGGAAGAGTATATTTCAATTATATGGCGACAGAATACGAAAAGATCTTGGGGCTCCCAAAGATTGGAAGGTTTCTGAGTTCATTGCTAACGGTACCCGGTGTCTCCCTAATCCTATTTCTCCCGAAATGTTATCACTTTGGCCGACTATCATAGCTATTCCAATCAGGAACAACTCTTCAGATATACTTATTTGGCCTCATGACAATGGCAAATTTAGTGCCACATCCGTATGGAATCAAATTAGACAAAGAAATAACAAGTGAGTCCCAAGCAGTTGGACATGGGATCGACCGGGATCACAAAGACACTCCTTATGTACATGGCAGGCCCTTCTCAATAAACTACCTACAATAGACAATATGAAAAGAAGAGGTATCTATCATGTTAACCGATGCTCCCTTTGTTTGCAACAAGAAGAAACTGTTGACCACCTTTATTTTGCTTGTAATTATACAAAATGGATATGGAAGGAGATTCTCCAGCGATTTGAACTCAATAGACTACCGCAACCAAACTTGCACCAAGAACTAGGCGACCTTATGCAATGTTTCTCAAGAAAAGGGCCACTTACACAACTGGCAAAGGTTACTTTCAGATGCACTATTTGGTGGATGTGGAAGGAGAGATGTAATAGAATCTTTGAATGTCAACACACAAACAATGCTCAGCTCTTGAAAGAGATTATTAGAGACTCAAGATCCTGTATGGAGCATGATCTCAAAATCGAGCACTTCACCCGAAGAGAAAAAGATATTTTTATCAAATTTAATTTTGCTATTAGCTAAAGATCTTGGGAATGATGTCAAATAATGTACCCACAGGTAGTTATAGTCTACAGCATGTGTAGTCATAACTATCGCATTCGCACTCTATGAGTTAATTGGCTTTGTCTATGACTTGTATAGATAAAGCTATTTGTAGAATCTTTACACATAATCAATTTACTTTTACTTACCAAAAAAAAAAAAAATCATATATGTCATGTCATTCAAAACCTATTTGGTTCATAACAACTGGAGCATAGAGTAATTGGAGCATATCAATAGCGTACGAGATGTTCCGGAGCATATCAATGGCAAATAGGACATTTCAGAACATATCAGTTTAGAGCAAATGGAGCATAGAGTAATTGGAGGATACCAATAGCGTATGAGATGTTCCGGAGCATATCAATGACATAGGAACATTTGGGAGCATAACAATAGCAAATGAAACATTTCGGAGTATATCAAAGGCGTATGAAATATTTCGGAGTATATCAATGACAAATGAAACATTTCGGAACATATCAATGGCATATGGACTATTTCGAAGCATATCGAAGAACGAATACAAAATAGAAGCTCAAACGTCGAATTTGACGTTACATTCATATCATTCTTATCCAAAGCATGTATAGAAACACATAACCAAAGCTCTAGATATCATATCAAACATACAGAAGGTGAAGTGGGACCATAACATAATATGGTACATCCATTTCTGAATGACCACCAAACATAAGTCTCCCACATCTGGGAGGTCTCCCACCTCTGGGAGCTCCATCCACCCACGTTTGAGTGAAGTCATAAGGGCCGGCAGAGCATCACAGGCTCTATGCATAACTCCCTTCACCATTTCTAGCAAAGGTTCATAATATCCCACAAACACCAGAGTACAAAGGGACAGTATGAACAATAAATAGCACATATCGGAAGCACACGTGGAACAACAAAACATACATGTGCCTTTACGAGTCAATACGAAGTAAACAATAATCTTTCACAATTGTATTCAGATTTGAATGGAAATGAAAGCAAGAGCATTCAAGGATTCCAAGCAATCACATATAACTCAATTCAAATAAGAAGGTTACATTAATTCAATGTCCAAAGGAATGAAACTAGAATAGGCACATATCGAAAGCAAATGCAGAACAATGGGATATACATGTGCCTATATGAGTCAATACGATATAGCATAAACGTTACACAATAGTTTTCAAGAATGTAAATAATTTTAAGGACAAGAGCATACAAGAATTCAAAGTAGTAATATAAAGCTCAATTGAATAAGAAAGCTAAAGGATATCAATTTCTAAAGGAATGAAACCAGAATATGCGAAATCAACCAAAACTCGATTTCTGATAGAATTCAAGAGACACATTGAATAAATGATTCAGACTATCAATCGTGCTCCAATATACTTAAGAAAGCTATTGAGGAAAGATATTTCAATCTATTTTCAGATAAAATAAGTCTCGTATGAATCGAAGTTTCCAACAAAGATTTACAATAGATTTGGTAACCCAAGATCAAAGAACAAATCTCAATTTTACATAATTCACAGGGTCGGTTTCAACAGAAAACTGGGTAGGCATTTGGACTCTAAATCTTTCAATCCAGGTATCAAAGAAAGATCTACGAGTCTAGTTTCCAATGAAATAAGCTTTGAATAAATCAACATTTCCAACATGGACTTATAGGCAGTTCAGTATTAAAAGGTCAGAAATTACGATCACTATTTTGCAAAATCTGTAGGCTTATTTGAAATAGAAGTTTGGGTAGGCAAACTTACTCAGAATTCTTAAAATAAGCTATCAAGAGAAAGGTTTATGAGTCTATATTCTGATCAAATAAGTTTTGTCCAAATCAGAGGTCAATACATGAAGTCATAACCATAACAAGAGAGAAAGGTCAGAATCTCGGAAGTTGCACAGATTCGAATCGTTACGTCTAAACAGGAGATATATCAAATGCAAGGCTAGAATTATTCAAAGTTCCTTATATTCAAAGCAAATGTAGAGATAAAATTGTAGTATGAAAAGATCAGAACACTTGGAATAAGAAAGATTAGAAAGCTTACAATATGAAGGATAAGAACACTTGCAATAGAAAGGATCGAAACACTTGCAATAGAAAGGATCGAAACACTTGCACGAGGAAGATCATAATACTTGCAATAAGAAAAATTAGAACAATTACAGGAGAAACGATCGGGAAACTTGCCTTTCAAAGATTTCGATCCGAAGATCCAAAGAAGGTGCCAGCCCAAATCCTTCTACTTTTCCTCCGTGTCCTCTCTCTGTTTCGTTTTCTACATATGTCTTTTCTTTTTCCTCCACAACTGCAGCTCATGCAGAACATAGAGGCATAGTCACCTGCTCTCTCTTACTCTCATTCCTTCGTTTTCTTTTTCAAACACAGCTGTTGCAACCATCGCCGTTACCACTACCACAGTCGTAGCCACGACCGCAACTGTTGTCACAACCGTAGCCCCTTCCACTGTACTACTTCCTTCCTCTCTTCTCTCGTTCCTACTTTTTCTTTCCCAAACACAACTGCCGCAGACGTAGCCGCCACCACTGCAGCCACAATCACGGCCATGACCCCCTTTTTTTTCTCTTTTTCTTTCTTTCTCTTTCCCAAAAGCAGCTGCTGCAGCCACCACCGCTGCCGCAGCTACCGCAGCCAACGTAGCAACCGCAGCTGCAGTCACAGCCACGGCCTCAGCCACCACAGCCGCAGCCTCTTCTTCCTCGCCTGCTCTGTTTCCTCTCCTTCTCTTCCAACTGCAGCTGCCACTGCCGCAGCTGCCTCCCCTTCTCTTCCTCTCTTCTTCCCTTTTCCTTTCTCTTCTTCTTCCTTTCCTTCTCTTCTTTCCCAGCTGCACTAATGCAGTCGCAGCCTCAGCCACGGCCGCAGCCTCTTTTTCCTCCCCTGCTCATCTTCCTCTCCTTCTTCTCTTCCAACTGCAGCTGCCATCATCGCAGCCGCAGCCCCTTCTTCCCCTTCTCTTCTTCCTCTCCTTCCCTTCTTCCTTCCTCTCCCTCTTTCCCTGCCACAGCTGCAGCTGCCACAGCCGCAGCCGCTGCTACTTCTTTCCCTTCTCCTCTTCCTTCTCCTTCCTTTCTTCTTCTTCTCTTCTTCTCCTTACTCCCCTTCTTCTTCCCGACGCACAGCACCTCCTCTCCTCTGTTTCCTCTTGCAGAAAACAAAGGCACCGCCACTCTACCCGCTTCTACTTCTTCTCTTCCTCTTCTTCTTCTTCTCCTTCTTCTCCTTCTTCTTCTCCTCTTCTTCCCTTCTCCTACCAGACACCCCACACCTTCTCACTGCAGCCCATGCCGCAGCCATCCTTCTTTTCTTTTTCTTTTTCTCTTCTTCTTTTTCCTCTTCTTCTTCTTCTCCTCCCCAACGCCCCAATGCACCTCTTCTTCTTCTCCTCTATTTCTGCCTGCAGGAAACAGAGGTGCTGCAGCCCTAGCTGCTGCCACCTCTCGCTCCTCTCCCACTTCCCTCTCTTTTTCTTCTTCTTCTATTCTTCTCTTCTCCCTCTTCTTCCTTCTCTCTTCTTTTCCCTCTTCTTCTTCTTTTCTTCTTCTCCTCTTCTTCCTTTCTCCTCCCTAATGCCCCACAACTCCTCGCTGCAGCCCTTGCCGTAGCCACCTCCTCTTTTCTTCTTCTTCTTCTTCTTCTTCCTCTTCTTCTCTTCTTCTGCTTCTCTTCTTCTCCTCTTCTTCCCTTCTCCTCCCCGACGCCCTACACATGAACTCCTATGTTTCCTCCTACACGAAATAGAGGTGCTGTAGCCCTAGCTGCTGCAGCTATCTCGCTTTCCTCTCCCTCTTCCCTCTCTTCTTCCTCTTCTTCCTCTCTTCTTTCCCTCTTCTTCCTCTCTTCTTTCCCTCTTCTTCTTCTTTTCTTCTCTTCTCCCTCTACTTCTCTTCTTCTTCTCCCCACGCCCCACAGCTCCTCTCTCTGTTCTGGGAACAGAGAGCGTGGGAGGCGGTAGGATAAAACCGAAATTTTTGGTTTTCTTTATTTTTTTCTTGTTGTAACTTAACAGTTTAGCCCTTGAAATTTTTATATTTACATATGGGTCCTCCAATTTACATATAAATCCTTATTAATAAATTTTCAAATGTTAGGTATATTATACTCCCCCCCTTAAAAGAAAATTTAGTCCTCTAAATTGGTCATAGCTCAATCGATGAAATGATGAGGATTATGATTTCTTTATTTCCTCCTCCTGCTCTCAAATAGTTTCATCAATACAATACAATTACACAATTATCCAAGAGTGATCGAAATATTCTCCTCCTTGATCCTCAATAGATGGTAACCCGACCTCCGATCAATCTTTGAAAATACTTGTGCACCCTCCAGTTAATCAAACATGTTGTCACTTTAGAGAATACTCGTTTTTTTTTATGGTCACCTGATTCAACTCTCTGTAATCAATACAAAGCCTCAATGTTTCATCCATCTTTTTAACTAACACCGGAGCACCTCATGATGAAATATTAAGCCAAATAAAATCCTTATTTAATAGTCATTGTAGTTGCTTCTTCAATTCCACTTACTTAAATGATATCATTCTGTAGAGAGGGTTAGATATTGGGATTGTCCCAATAACCAAATTAAAAGCAAAGTCATGTTTGGAGGTAATCCAAACAAGTCATCCTGGGATACATTAGGTAAGGAGATAAATCATGTCCAATACTCTCAAAATAAAAGATCGGCTGATCAAATATGCAAAAAATGATCATTTGTTATATACCAATCTATACTTGTATGATAAGAAGATAGCCAATCCATACAAAGTATAATATCAAAACTCTAAATCTCTAGGAGAACTAAATCAGCAAAAAGTTCAAGTTCTCCAATAAGAATCAGACAAGAGGACCAGATTCAAGTTCGTTATCAAAGAATCTCCAATGATTGTATTTACATATATCATATAATGCAGTGGTCTAGGTTGAATACCCAAGTGATAAGCAACATGTTACGAATCAAATCGTAGATAGGACCCATGGTCAAACAAATATTTGCATTCTTTCATAAACATGCATAATACCTTCGATCACTAATTCAGAAGTTTTAGAATCATATTCAGTGATAGCGTACACTCTGACATAGGCTGATGATTTATGAGGCAATGACTCTTTCTTCTTATTCAAGGGGCAGTCTTTTATTTTATGATCCAACTTTCCACAAGCAAAATAGACTCCAGTCACCCGAAAACACAAACTTGTTTCATAATTTAACTTGCAATTCACACGTGATTGAGTCTTTTGTGGTGACTTCCCATTTTAAATCCAAATGTCTTGACCCTCTTGTTATTACTTTCTGATTCATTTTCAATCATATTTTTATTGGTAAACTTGTCCTTATCATTCTTGCCACTGATCTTCAAAAATTATTTTCATTATTCCCATTAATGATCAGCCTCTACTTCCAATATAAGGTGGCAAAAGAAATCTTTTGATCATCAAAACAATTTTGTACACCAAATATCTTCTCTGTTTGCATCATCCATTTTTCTACCACCAATGAAATTAGGTTCATCATGCTTCTACTACGCCACTCTGATTCAATATTCCCGATCAATCCTTTCATTCCCCTTAATTAATTAGAAACAAATGAAATAGGAGGACCAAATGTCCTCATCATCCCAGATTCCTAAAATGCATCAAAGAAAATTTCCACTAATCACTATAGTTCAATAGATCTCAATATATTTTGCACGTCAACATATCAAATATTTCGGTGATCCTCAAACCATGCTCTGATACCAACTCTGTCACGCCCCTCAAAATAACATCGATGATTTTAAAAGATTCATCAAAACACAAACCAATCCAGGATCCAAACTAACATTTGAGGACATTGAAAAACATTCTATCAAATTCATATCTATAAAACCTATGCAGTTTATAATCATATATCACATCACTCGATAATTCATATTTATGGCAATCCAAGCCAACTTAACAAACATTAACAACATTTATAAATCCATAAGCTATGTAATTTATACAATCATAACTCCAACCATTTGCCACAAGTTCATATCATCGTAAACTAGACTTAATATTCCGAAATTCCAAATAAGAGAGATCTTCTAACACTTTTACAAGGTATATCCATTTCGGTTCATCGACAACATTTCATTACATATAAAATTTACTTATACAACAATAACATAATGACCAACAAGACTTGCACATAATTCTGAATAGCTCTCCACTGCCTTAGCCCAATTCAAACATCTCAAAGAGTGACAAGCTGACTTGAAAGATTTATATAACAACGGAGTGAGCTAAAAACAGCTCAGCAAGTAACAAAGCATATTCAGAACAAAAGGAACGGTTTCAAACAAGATATCATAATGCAAGACAGAATACAAGAATTCTCAAGATAACATATCATTAGATACAAAATCATATATGTCATGTCATTCAAAACCTATTTGGTTCATAACAACTGGAGCATAGAGTAATTGGAGCATATCAATAGCGTACGAGATGTTCCGGAGCATTTCAATGGCAAATAGGATATTTCAGAACATATCAGTTCATAGCAAATGGAGCATAGAGTAATTGGAGGATACCAATAGCGTATGAGATGTTCCGGAGCATATCAATGACATAGGAACATTTGGGAGCATAACAATAGCAAATGAAATATTTCGGAGTATATCAAAGGTGTATGAAATGTTTCGGAGCATATCAATGACAAATGAAACATTTCGGATCATATCAATGGCATATGGACTATTTCGAAGCATATCTTTGACATTTCCTAACATCAGAGTTCCTTTGGTTTTGTCAAAAAATTCTCAATATAAACCATTGGTATTTTACGTCTAATATGCTATACTTGAAAATCTGTACTATAAAATTTCAACCGCATAGCACTGTTTTTTTGATCTTGATACTGCGTTGTTTCTATCCAAATCTCTACGAAATTTTTGTGATAGCTTTGACACTTCCTAAAAGTAGAACTCCCTTTGGTTTCATCAAAAAATTCTCAATATAAACCACTGATCTTTTACGTCCAATCTGCTATACTTAAAAATCTGTGCTGTAGAAAATTTCAGCTGCATATTGTTGCCTTAACCCATCTATTTGCAATCCTTTTTGAATGAAATTTCTTATACACTTCATAGATCATCTTGGCTTCCATCTAAGATTGATATATTAAGAAATTCATCTCTAAAAGTGATTTTGTGTTGCTACAAATTTTCGTCGTAACCCGCTGAAATTGCTCGACGAGAATTCTGCAATCGCAACTTGCACCAATTTCCTTGTTGTTATACTGCCGAAATTTTCTTGATTAAATTAGATATCCTTGCTGTCATATAAACTGTGATATTGCTATCAATTCCCTCCACAATTCTCTCATATTTTTGGTGGAAATTACGTCGAGAAACCGTTGTTTCTTCGACGACAATTCTACTCTTACAAGACAGCACATACTTGCTGCAACTTCCACTTATTTCTATCAAACCTTTGCTACCATCTACCACGGATCCAAAACTTTCATCTACAGTCCTAAAACTCCATCAAACCACACCCTCAAACTGCACCCAAAATAGCCACAAAACAAGCCTAAACCGTAGCCTACATCCACCGATCTACCAACCCTTTCGACCATCACCTCTCAACCAATACATGCCTTTAACCCGACAACAAAAGAGAGATCTTAACATCATAGATTTGGCAGCATATACTAGGCATCTGAGGACATAATCAATGCTAAATTCGAAGCCTTCGAGGCGTGAATGGAGGATAAGATTCGGACCCTTTTTACCGAACTCAGATTGGGCCGACCACTAAGCCCGAAGAAATCAAATCAAGGAGAGAGCTTTGCCCAATCGTATCAAGCCCAAAGATATGACTTCCAAGAGAGAGGAAGCTCTATGACCAACCCCAACTATCCATGCATGAGAGTAGACTTCCCTAGATGGGAAGAAGAAGACCCGATTGGTTGGATCTCGCGCGCATAGCGATATTTTCGGTACCATAAAACCGCGGATGCATCTATGGTGAAAATTGCAGCTATACATCTTGAAGGGGATGCTATACAGTGGTTTGACTGGTTTGAACATACTTATGGAGTCCTTTCTTGGCGACAATTCAAAGAAGGACTGCTGATCGACAATTCGGGAGCGATATGCGAAGGGGTTATGTTGGCATTGTGACGAGCCGTGGAGCCGTGAGCATCGCTGTAGTAAATGGAGACTTCTTATGATTGAACCAATAGAAGAAGAGGTCATTGAACATCCAGAAGAGAGCCTTGAACATGAAGAAGAATATGCAGAAGAAGAGACACAACCGACCGAAATTACGGTACATACAATAGCCGGCTACTCAAACCCGCAAACGATGAAAGTTGGAGGCCTTCTCAAACAACAACCGATCACTGTTCTCATCGACACGGGCAGTACTAATAACTTTCTAAACAGTAAGGTTACTATCCAGATGGCCTTACCTATCTAGAATTGTAACAGGTTTGACATTAAGGTCGCCGATGGATGGATTTTGAAGTATGATCGTCGGCGCTCGCAAGTGAAACTGTTGCTGATCATGAGGCCTTACCAAGAGATAATTGCATATTTCTTCCTTCTCCCTCTTGATGATCATGACGCCATGCTCATAAATAAATAGTTGACGACATTAGGTGATATTTCTTGGAATTTTATGCAACTAATTATGAAATTTTATAGTAAGGAAAAACAGAAGATACTGAACGAGAAAAGTAGGGGCGATGTAACGATGATTTGCACACAACAAATGGAGAGGGTTTTGCATAAAACATGCAGCAGATTTTTGGTACAACTAGGGCAGCAAACTAAGGGAGAGCCAATAGAATTTGAAGAACCAAATCTACTTCCTTTGCTTGCTGAATTTTCAGATATATTTGACGAACCATACAACCTACCTCTTACTCGTCCGCATGATCATTATATAATGATTCTTTCAGGCAAACCTCCAGCAAATACTCGGCCATATCAATATCTACATCTCCAAAAGGATGAAATAGAAAGGATTGTAAAAGAGATGCTCGAAACAGGAGTTATTCTGCTAAGGTGCGTACCAGATTTCAACCGATCCTTCTGCTAACTTCCAATGGTTAGATAGAGCCTCCGCTGCCTTCGACAAACTTAAGGCAGCCATGACGATGACGCCGGTGCTAACACTACCAGATTTCAACCGATCCTTCATTATTGAGGCCGACGCATATGGAGTCGGAATTGGAGTCATTCTCAAGCAAGATGGTCGACCACTCGCATACACTAGCATAGCATTATCTCCCTCCCATTAAAATAAGTCAACATATGATAAGGAGATGCTCACCATTGTGCGCTCAGCAACGAGGTGGAGACCCTACTTGATTGGTCGACGATTTTAAATTAAAACCGACCATAAAAGCCTCAAGTACTTTTTGGAACGAAAGATATCATCCCCTAAGCAGCAAAAATGGGTAACAAAACTTCTTGGATTTGATTATGAAATAACTTACAAAAAGGGGAAAGAGAATGTTCTTGTAGATGCGCTTTCGTAGCTACTCGAGCAAGCTGAAGTTTCGGCCATTTCACTCCCGACCAACGACTTCCTTGAGGATATTAAGATGGAATGGCAGGAAGATTCAGAGACTAGTAAGATTATAAAAAAATTGGAGGAAGCACCAAGCTCCGTGGCTCATTACAATTGGGACTCAAAAGAATTACACTATAAGGGACGTATTGTGCTTATGATAAATTCTACTTGCATCTTCACGAGCAGATTTTGGACAAAATTATTCCATATGCAGGGTACTAAATTGAAAAAGAGTACGAGTACAGCATATCACCCATAAATCAACGGCCAGACAAAAGTTGTAAATAAGTGCTTGGAGACAGCCCAAAACCACCCACCAAATATGACTATCCAAGGAGAACTCCAGACCCAGCCAAGTGCCATTATTGATCGACGGATCGTGACTCGATGACGACGACCCACTACTAAAGTGCTAATATAGTGGGTGAACCTACCAACAGAAGATGCCACTTGGGAGAACTATGACGATTTGAAGATTAAATTCCCAAAATTCATGAATCATCAGCCTCGAGGACAAGGCTGATTTGAAGATGGCGGGTCTGTTAGGACTCTAGCTAAGAGAGTCCTAATTGAGAGGGACATTCATGTAAAACCTACCTAAGCTGACTCCTATTAAAGAGGTGAAGAGGCCAGCTAGGGTTAGGAGGTTGTTTCTTAGAGATGAATTAGGAGTTGTAAAGGAATAGGAGTCTTGAGTAAAAGTCCTATTAGGAGTTGGTTAGAAGTAGGAGTCTTGAGTAGGAGTCCTATTATGAGTTAAGGTTTAGAAACCCTATAAATAGCCATGTATTCCTCCTCTTTTGATAAGCAATAGATGAATATTTTCTGCAGCCTTTGAGCAGCAACTTGGAGGGAGGAACCCCTATAGAGTTCCAAGGAGGCCGATCCCCTAAAGAGATTAACCCCAAGTTTAGAATCTGAAAGGGTTCTAACAACTATGTTCATTCAACATGGTTCTTGTCATTTCTTATAAATTTCTATTCTTTCTTTCTACTACTCCATTTTGTTGAGGATTTCTTGGAGTAGAGAAGTTGTGGTTGTATCCATTAGATTCACAAAATTCTTGGAAATCACAGTTTTGAAATTCATCACTTTGAATTGATGAAATCATAAAACCCTTTTCATTTTGAACAAGTTTACAAAACTTGGTGAAATATCTAAAGTATTCATTTTTATGTTTCAAGAAATAAGTCCATGTATATCTACTATAGTCATCTACAATGATGAAGGCGTATTTGCTACCTCCTAGGCTTGATGTAATGATTAGTCCGAACAAGTCCATATAGATCAATTGTATGGGCCTTGAGGTGTAATATCCCTCACTTTTGAAAATTATTAATAAGAAATTATATGTAAATTTGAGGACCTATATGAAAATATAAAAATTTCAAGGACTAAACGGCTAAGTTGCAAAATGAAAAGAAAATAAAGAAAACCGAAAATTTCGGTCTTATCCCACCGCCTCCCACGCACTCTCTGTTTCTTTCGAGAAACAGAGAGGAGCGGTGGGGCGTGAGGAGAGAAGAAAGAAGAAGAAGAGGGAAAAGAAGAGAGGAGGAAGAAGAAGAGAAGAAAAGAAGAAGACGAAGAAGAGAGGGAAGATGGAGAGGAGAGAGAGAGGCAGCAGCAGCAGCTAGGGCTGCTGCACCTCTGTTTCCCGCAGGTGGAAACAGAGGAGAGGATGTGTGGGGCGTTGGGGAGGAGAAGGGAAGAAGAAGAAGAAGAAGAAGAAGAAGAAGAAAAAGAAGAGAGGAGGATAGCTGCGGCAAGGCTGCAGCGAGGAGG
Organism: Musa acuminata AAA Group; assembly: GCF_036884655.1. Classification (NCBI taxonomy): domain Eukaryota; kingdom Viridiplantae; phylum Streptophyta; class Magnoliopsida; order Zingiberales; family Musaceae; genus Musa; species Musa acuminata. The sequence continues at coordinate 16,604,299 of NC_088359.1, forward strand.
TGTGTGGCGTTGGGGAGGAAAAGGGAAGAGGAGAAGAAGAGAAGGAGAAGAAGAGAGAAAAGAGAGGGACGAGGGAGAGGAGCGAGAGGTGGCAGCAGCTAGGGCTGCAGCACCTCTTTTTTTTTTGGTAAGTAAAAGTAAATTGATTATGTGTAAAGATTCTACAAATAGCTTTATCTATACAAGTCATAGACAAAGCCAATTAACTCATAGAGTGCGAATGCGATAGTTATGACTACACATGCTGTAGACTATAACTACCTGTGGGTACATTATTTGACATCATTCCCAAGATCTTTAGCTAATAGCAAAATTAAATTTGATAAAAATATCTTTTTCTCTTCGGGTGAAGTGCTCGATTTTGAGATCATGCTCCATACAGGATCTTGAGTCTCTAATAATCTCTTTCAAGAGCTGAGCATTGTTTGTGTGTTGACATTCAAAGATTCTATTACATCTCTCCTTCCACATCCATTTTGTATAATTACAAGCAAAATAAAGGTGGTCAACAGTTTCTTCTTGTTGCAAACAAAGGGAGCATCGGTTAACATGATAGATACCTCTTCTTTTCATATTGTCTATTGTAGGTAGTTTATTGAGAAGGGCCTGCCATGTACATAAGGAGTGTCTTTGTGATCCCGGTCGATCCCATGTCCAACTGCTTGGGACCCACTTGTTATTTCTTTGTCTAATTTGATTCCATACGGATGTGGCACTAAATTTGCCATTGTCATGAGGCCAAATAAGTATATCTGAAGAGTTGTTCCTGATTGGAATAGCTATGATAGTCGGCCAAAGTGATAACATTTCGGGAGAAATAGGATTAGGGAGACACCAGGTACCGTTAGCAATGAACTCGGAAACCTTCCAATCTTTGGGAGCCCCAAGATCTTTTCGTATTCTGTCGCCATATAATTGAAATATACTCTTCCCATTCACCCAAGGATCGTACCACATATTAGTACTAGTTCCAGAAGAGATTGCATAAGAAATGTGTTTGATTAGCCAATTCCTTGCCTTTAAAATTCCTTTCCAAGCTGAAGAGTGGTATGTTCTTGTTGAAATTTCCCAGATTGATTCCTTTGAAAGATACCTAGCAGAAACCCATTGTGACCATAAGGAACATTTGTTTTGCAAAAGATCCCACAATTGTTTTACCAGGCATGCTTGATTCCAATCTCTAGTATTTCTCAAATTTAGCCCCCCTTCATCTTTCGGTTTGCAAATGCTATCCCAATTTACCATATGCATTGCCTTATCATTTGTGCCATTCCAGAAGAAGTTCATTAATAACCGTTCAATATCTTGGAGAAGTCCAGCAGGTAGAAGAAATGCATTACACCAATATATAGAGTAGGAGTGCAATACAGAACGGATGAGTTCGAGTCGTCCTGCTTTTGATAGAAACCTATTTTTCCAAGAAGAAATTCTATTCTTTATTTTTTGTAGGATAGGCTGATAGTGGGTTTTGTGAATGCCTGTGGATATGAGCGGGAGACCCAAATAAGGAACTGGCAGGCTTCCCTCACTAACCCCCAAAGTTTGTGCAATAAAGACCTTATTCTCAATGTGAGGGCTCATATATACTTTACTTTTCGCATGATTTAACTGAAGTCCAGAAACCATACCAAAGTCATTCATAATAGTAGCCAGGTTCTTTACTGAAGTCGGATCATTTTGGAGAAAGATAAGTAAATCATCTACAAATGTTATATGTGATATATGAATAGAGCCAGCATTGGGTACCTTTATGCTGCCATTTAAGACTGCATGTTCCAACATACAGCTAAGTCCTTCCATCGCAATAGTAAAGAGATACGGAGAGAGTGGATCACCTTGTCGGATGCCATTCGTGCTCCCAAAAAAACCAATAGGTGAGCCATTAAAGAGTATCAAAAACTTTGGAGTTTCCAGGCAAGATTGAATCCAATTAACCCATTGCTGTGGGAAGTTCATATCGAGGAGCATCTTATAGATAAATTTCCTATTAACTGAATCAAAGGCTTTCCGTAAATCAGTTTTAAAACATATTTTTGTCCCTCTTGCTTTTGAATGCAAATCTTTGACTAAGTCATTAGCAAGCAAAATGTTATGATGTATACTTCTCCCTTTGATGAAAGCAGCTTGATTTGGGCTAATGATCTTGTGTATTACCTTTTGCATTCTATTTGCTAATACTTTGGAGATGATCTTGTAAATAAAGTTGCATAATGATATGGGTCGATAGTTCTCTAGTGAATCAGCCCCTGCATTCTTCGGAATTAAAGAAATAAAGGTGTAATTCATCTCTCTAAGAATATGACCTGAAGAGAAAAAATGTTGGCAAGCCTTGATCACATCATTTCCAATAATAGACCAAGCAGTTTGGTAAAATTCAGCTGGAAATCCATCTGGACCTGGGCTTTTGTGCTTTGGTGACTTAAAGACAACACATACAATTTCGTCGTCAGTAATTGGGGCATTGAGGATTGAAATAGCTTCCGAATCAAGTTTTCTAGTCGGCTCCACATGAATGTTATTAGTTTTCCCAGCTTGATTGAGTAAGGAATAAAAAAATTGCTCTGTGTGTGCTTTAACCTCTTCTAAATTCTCAATAAGATTATCATCTTTGTCTCTGCATTTGCTGATACGGTTAACAGCCCTTCGAGTAGCAATTGAAGCATAGAAAAATTTAGTATTGGAATCTCCTAGTGTAAGCCAATGCTGTCGAGACTTCTGCTTTACAAAACTTTCCTCCTGTTTTAAGGCTTGCATGAAGTTATTTCTGGCTTCTGTCTCTTTGTAGATAATATTCTCATCATTTGGCTGAAGTTGCAGCTCATGTTGCAATGACATTAGTTCCTTCCTGCAAAATTGAACTGTGGTGTTAATATTGCCAAAGGTATTTGTATTCCACTCCTTTAGTGCTGCTTTACAGGCTTTGAGCTTTTGACATAAGATGTAAGGGGGAGATCCATGCACATTAACATTCCAAGCAGATATGATAACATCAAGAAATTGAGGATGAGTACTCCACATGTTAAAGAATCTAAACGGTTTCTTGCCTCTTGGTGTCGCTTTGTCTGCGTGTATATACATTAAAGAATGGTCAGAAAACAAAGGAGCACCATACTCAAGAAGTGAATCTGGGTAAACTGTTAACCATTCATGATTAATCAAACACCTATCAAGTCGAGCCATTATTTTTCTGTTAGCAGCACCTTGATTACTCCAGGAGAGCCAATTACCCACAGATTTCATATCAAACAAAGCTGCAGTGTCAATGTAATCATTAAAACTTTGAAGCTGGCTTTCTGAAAGTTGTCTACCCCCCTATTTTTCATTTGTATACCGAACAGTATTAAAGTCTCCAAGAACAATCCAAGGTACATTGAGACAGCCATTTGCAATATTAGTCAGGTCAGACCAAAGAGTATTTCGTTCTTGCATACTATTTGAAGCATATATACCAATGAAATTGAATTGACAGCCATTCTTTTTGTCCTCTACCTTAAGTTGAATGAATTGATCAGTAGCAGAAATAAACCAAGCATTAATAGAGTTAGGATGCCATAAGACCCATATTCTACCAAAAGTTTCATTTGAGTCATTGGTAAACAGTTCTGCATCCGGCCATATTAAATTCTTTTGAGCTTGAACGCGCGATTGTTTAATTTTCGTTTCTACTAGAATAACAATATCACATGCGGCAGACTTTTATCCAACATGTTATCTTCATCAGTAATAAAGAAATGAAAAGGTGGTAAGGTATTCATCCTACGACTTTGGATGGACTGTACCATCCTTTTTCTTATCCTTCGGTTTTGTATTTTCCTCCCGCACAATATCCTTACCTTTTATGACTTTATTTCTATATTTATCCACTTCATCTACAGCTTGCAGATTTTTAAACTTTAAAATACCTTGATTGGCAGGGTTTGTTGAAGCACGATAAGATTGTTGCAGCACAATTTCCTGGATAGTACTTGTTGGAGTAGCTTGGCTAGAGAGGTTTGTTGGGGCATGAGTTTGTTGAGACAGAATATCCTTGTTGGCGATGTTTGTTGTGGCTTGAGTTTGTTGAGGAAGAATATCCTTGCTGGCAAGATTTGTTTGGGCCTGAGTTTGTTGAGTTATTGTGGACGGATCCAATGATATTGGAAGAGATGAAGTTCCTGACTTATGTTTCTCCTGTCTACTAGTACCAAGGGAAACCTCTGTTGTGGAAGGCTCCGACATTGTAGGAAGAGATATAATTTTGGATTTGTCCTTCTGTCCGCGGTGCTGTCCTTGTGAGTCGGAATGCTCAATAGTCTTCGCCACCATCGGTGCTACTACCATTAGAGAAGACTCGCTTTGTTGCGGAGGCGCTTGACGTGGTCGATAGACCTTTGTGATTTGTTTTGGAGTTTGCTGACAAGCTCTATTTGCATGACCAAAAGATAAGCAATGCTGACATCGTTGTGGCTTCCAAGAATATGAGACATGTACCTTCCGAGTGTTCCCGTCAAGATCACGATAGAAAACCTCATTTGGAAGATCTTCGTCAGAAGAAACCAGTACACATGCTCGTGCAAATGCTAATCTCGTCTGAGCACCTCTGTTTCCTGCAGGTGGAAACAGAAGAGAGGTGTGGGGCGTTCGAAGAGGAGAAGAAGAAGAAGAGGAAGAGAAGAAGAAGAGGAAGCAAGAGAAGAGGTTGTGATACCTCTGTTTCCTGTAGAGGAAACAGAGGAGAGGGTGTGTGTGACGCTGGGAAGGAGGAGGAAAGAAGAAGAGGAGAAGAAGAAGAGAAGGGAAAGGAGGAGCTGCGGCTGCGGCGGTGGAAGCTGCAGTTGGAAGAGAAGGAGAGGAAGAGATGGTGAGGACGAAGAGAAGAAGTAGAAGCGGGTGAAGAGGCGGCACCTCTGTTTCCTGCAGGAGGAAACAGAGGAAAGGAGGTGCTGTTCGTCGGGGAGAAGAAGGGGAGGAAGGAGAAGAAGAGAAGAAGAAGAAAGGAAGGAGAAGGAAGAGGAGAAGGGAAAGAATTAGCTGCGGCTGCGGCTGTGGCAGCTGCAGCTATGGCAGGGAAAGAGGAAGAGAAAGGAAGAAGGGAAGGAGAGGAAGAAGAGAAGGGAAAGAAGGGGCTGCGGCTGCAGCGATGGCAGCTGCAGTTGGAAGAGAAGAAGGAGAGGAAGATGAGCAGGAGAGGAAGAAGAGGCTGTGGCGGTGGCTGAGGCTGCGACTGCAGCAGTGCAGCTGGGAAAGAAGAGAAGGAAAGGAAGAAGAAAAGAAAGGAAAAGGGAAGAAGAGAGGAAGAGGAGAAGGAGAGGCAGTTGTGGCAGTGGCAGTGGCAGCTGCAGCTGGAAGAGAAGTAGAGGAAATAGAGCAGGGGAGGAAGAAGAGGCTGCGGCTGTGGTGGCTGTGGCCATGGCTGCGACTACGACTGCGGCAGTTGCAGCTGGGAAAGAAAAGAAAGGAAAGGGGAAAAAGGGGCTGCGGACGGGATTGCGGCCACAGTGGCAGCGACTGCGTATGCAGTAGTTATGTCTGTGAGAGAAGGGAGCAAGGAAGTAGTACAGTGGAAGGGGCTGCGGTTGTGACAGCAGCTGCGGTTGTGACAGCAGCTGCGGTCGTGACTACGACTGTGGTAATGGCAACGGCGATGGCTGCGACAACTATGTTTGAAAAAAAAAACGAAGGAATGAGAGTAAGAGAGAGCAGGTGGCTATGCCTCTATGTTCTGCATGAGCTGCAATTGTGGAGGAAAAAGAAAAGACATGTAGAAAACGAAACAGAGAGAGAGGACACGGAGGAAAAGTAGAAGGATTTGGGCTGGCACACTCTTTGGATCTTTGTATCGAAATCTTTGAAAGGCAAGTTTCCTGATCGTTTCTCCTGTAATTGTTCTAATCTTTTCTATTGCAAGTTTCCCAATCATTTCTCCTGTTATTATTCTAATCTTTCATATTGCAAGTTTCCTGATCGTTTCTCTTGTAATTGTTCTAATCTTTCCTATTACAAGTTTCCTAATCGTTTCTCCTGTAATTGTTCTAATCTTTCCTATTGCAAGTATCCTGATCTTTCCTCACTGTAATTTTATCTCTACATTTGCTTTGAATATGAGGAACTTTGAATTGTTCTAGCCTTGTACTTGATATATCTCCTGTTAAGACGTAACGATTTGAAACTGTGCAACTTCCAAGATTCTGACCTTTCTACCTTGTTATGATTATAACTTCATATATTGACATCTGATTTGGACAAAATTATTTGATCAGAATATAGACTCATAAACCTTTGTTTTGATAGCTTATTTTAAGAATTTAGAGTAAGTTTGTCTGCCCAAACTTCTGTTTCAAATATGCCTACAGATTCTGCAAAACAGGGATCGTAATTTCTGACCTTTTGATACTGAACTGCTTATAAGTCCCTGTTGCAAACATTGATTTATTCAAAGCTTATTTCATTAGAAACTAGACTCATAGATATTTCTTTTGATATTTGGATTGAAAGATTTGGAATCCAAACACCTGCCCAGTTATCTGCTGAATCTGACATTATGAATTCTGCCAAACAGAGATTTTGTTCTACGACCCTTGTTTACCAAATTATTTGTAACTCTCTCTATTGGACAGTTCAATTCATATGAAGCCTGTCTTATCTGAAAGTATAATCCAATGATATATTTCTGAGTAAATTGGAGCACGATTGATAGTTTGAATCATTTGTTCAAAGTGCCTCTTGTATTCTGCCAGAAATCGAGCTTTGGTCGATTTCTAATATTCTGGTTTCATTCCATTGGAAATTGATATCCTTTAGCTTTCTTATTCAATTGAGCTTTGTATTACTGCTTTGAATTCTTGTATGCTCTTGTCCTTAAAGTTATTTGCATTCTTGAAAACTATTGTGTAACGTTTATGCTATATCGTATTGACTCATTTAGGCACATGTGTATCCCATTGTTCCGCATTTGCTTTCGATATGTGCCTATACCGTTTCCTTTCAAAATTCGAATACCATTGTGAAAGATTATTGCTTGCATCGTATTGTCTCGAAAGGGCACATGTACGTTTTGTTGTTCCGCGTGTGCTTCTGATATATGCTACTTATTGATAAAACTGCCCTCTTGTACTCTGGTGTTTGTGGGATTGTCTGGACCTTTGCCAGAAATGGTAAAGGGTATGTGTTTTGAGCCTGCGATGCTCTGCCGACCCCCTCTGACTTCACCTAGACGTGGGTGGATGGAGCTCCCAGACGTGGGAGACTTCTGTCTGGTGGTCATTCAGAAATGGATGAATCACAATTCTGTTTGAGATCCCACTACACCTTCTATATGTTTGATATGATATCCAGAGCTTTGGTTATGTGTTTCGGTACAAGCTTTGGATAAAAATGATATGATTGCAACGTCAAAGACGACGTTTGAGCTTCTATACGGTATTTGTTATTGATATGCTCTGAAAAGTTTCATTCACTGTTGATATGCTTCGAAATGTTCCATATGCTGTTGATATGCTCCGGAACATTTCATACGCCATTGATAAGCTCCGAAACATTTCATTTGTTATTGATATGCTTCGAAATGTTTCATGCGCCATTGATATGCTCTGGAACAATTCATATGCCATTGATAAGCTCCGATATGTTTCATTTGTTATTGATATGCTTCGAAATGTACCATTTGCCATTGATATGCTCCGGAACATCTCGTACGCTATTGATATGCTCCAATTACTTTATGCTCCATTTGTTATGAATCAAATTTGTTTTGAATGACATGATACATCTGATTTTGTATCTAATGAGATGGTATCCTTGAGAATTCTTGTATTTTGCCTTGCATTATGATACCTTACTTGTTTGAAACCATTCCTTTTGTTCTGAATATGCTTTGTCACTTGCTGAGCTGTTTTTAGCTCACTCCGTTGTTATATAAATCTTTCATGTCAGCTTGTCACCCTTTGAGATGTTTGATTTGGGCTGAGGCAATGGATAGCTATACAGAATTATGGGCAAGTCTTATTGGTTGTTATGTTATTGTTGTATAAGCATATTTTGTATGTAATGAAATGTTGTTAATGAATCGAAATGGATATACTGTATAAAAGTGTTAAAAGATCTCTCTTATTTGGAATTTCGAAATATTAAGTCTAATTTATGATGATATGAACTTGTGGTGAATAGTTGGAGTTTTGATTGTATAATTTATTTAGCTTGTGGATTTATAAATGTTGTTCATGTTTGTCAAGTTGGCTTAGGTTGCCATAAATGTGAATTATCGAGTGATGTGATATATGATTATAAACTGCACAGGTTTTATAGATGTGAATTTGATAGAATGTTTTCAGTGTCCTCAAATGTTAGTTTGGATCCTGGATTGGTTTTTGAAGAAATTGTTTTAATATCATGGATATTTTTTTAGGGGCGTGACAGAGGTGGTATCAGAGCATTGTTTGAGGATCACTGAAATATTTGATATGTTGACGTGCAAAATATATTAAGGTCTAGTGAACTATAGTGATTGGTGGAAATTTTCTTTGATGCATTTTGGGAATCTGGGATGATGAGGACATTTGGTCCTCCTATTTCATTTGTTTCTGATTAATTAAGGGGAATGAAAGGATTGATTGGGGATATTGAATCAGAGTGGCGCAGCAGAAGCATGATGAACCTAATTTCATTGGTGGTAGAAAAAGGGATGATGCAAACGGAGAAGATATTTGATATACAAAATTGTTCTGATGATCGAAAGATTTCTTTTGCCACCTTATATTTGAAGTAGAGGCTGATCATTATTGGCAACAATGAAAAGAATTTTTGGAGATATGTGGCAAGAATGATAAGGATAAGTTTAGCAATAAAAATATGATTGGAAATGAATCAGAAAGTAATAACAAGAGGGTCAAGACATTTGGATTTGAAATGGGAAGTCACCACAAAAGACTTAATCATGTGTGAATTATAAGTTAAATTATGAAACAAATTTGTGTTTCGGGTGACTAGAGTCTATTTTGCGTGCGGAAAGTTGGATCATAAAATAAAAGACTGCCCTTTGAACAATAAGAAAGAGTCACTGCCTCATAAATCATCTGCCCATATCAGAGTGTATGCTATCACTGAATATGATTCTAAAACTTCTGAATTAGTGATCGAAGGTATTATGCATGCTTATGAAAGAATGTAAATATTTGTTTGACCATGGGTCCTATCTACGATTTGATTCGTAATATTTTGCTTATCACTTGGGTATGCAACCTAGACCATTGCATTGTGTTATATGTAAATATGATCATTGGAGATTCTTTGATAATGAACTTGAATCTGGTCCTCTTGTCTGATTTTATTGGAGAACTTGAACTTTTTGCTGATTTAGTTCTCCTAGAGATTTGGAGTTTTGATATTATACTTGGTATGGATTGACTATCTTCCTATCATACTAGTATGGATTAGTATATAACAAATGATCACTTTTTGCATATTAGATTAGCCCATCTTTTATTTTGAAAGTATTGGACATGATTTATCTCCTTGCCTAATGTATCCCAAGATGATTTGCCTGAATTACCTCCAAATGTGACTTTGCTTTTGATTTGGTCTTTGGGATAATCCCAATAACTAAGCCTCTCTACAGAATGACATCATTTGAGTAAGTGGAATTGGAAAAGCAACTATAAGGACTATTAAATAAGGATTTTATTTGGCTTAATATTTCATCATGGGGTGCTCCGGGGTTTGTTAAAAAGATAGATGGAACATTGAGGCTTTGTATTGATTATGGATAGTTGAATCAGGTGACCATAAGAAACGAGTATTTTCTGAAGTAACGACTTATTTGATTAACTGCAGGGTGCATAAGTATTTTTAAAGATTGATTGAAGGTCGGGTTACCATCTATTGAGGATCAAGGAGGAGGATATTTTGGTCACTCTTAGATAATTATGTAATTGTATTGTATTGATGAAACTATTTAAGAGCAAAAGGAGGAAATAAAGCTATCATAATCCGCATTTTTTCATCGATTGAGCTATGATCAATTTAGAGGACTAAATTTTCTTTTAAGGGGGGGGGAGAGTGTAATATCCCTCACTTTTGAAAATTATTAATAAGAAATTATATGTAAATTTGAGGACCTATATGTAAATATAAAAATTTCAAGGACTAAACTGCTAAGTTGTAAAATGAAAAAAAAATAAAGAAAACCGAAAATTTCGGTCTTATCCCACCGCCTCCCACGCAAGCGGTGGGGCGTGAGGAGAGAAGAAAGAAGAAGAAGAGGGAAAAGAAGAAAGGAGGAAGAGGGAGAAGAGAAGAAAAAGAAGAAGAAGAAGAAGAGAGGGAAGATGTAGAGGAGAGAGAGAGGCAGCAGCAGCAGCCCTAGTTGCTGCACCTCTGTTTCCCACAGGTGGAAACAGAGGAGAGGATGTGTGGGGCGTTGGGGAGGAGAAGGGAAGAAGAAGAAGAAGAAGAATAAGAAGAGAGGAGGATAGCTGCGGCACGGCTGCAGCGAGGAGGTGTGTGGCGTTGGGGAGGAAAAGGGAAGAGGAGAAGAAGAGAAACAGAAGAAGAGAGAAAAGAGAGGGACGAGGGAGAGGAGCGAGAGGTGGCAGCAGCTAGGGCTGCAGCGCCTCTGTTTCCTGCAGGTGGAAACAGAGGAGAGGTGTGGGGCGTTCGAAGAGGAGAAGAAGAAGAAGAGGAAGAGAAGAAGAAGAGGAAGCAGGAGAAGAGGTTGTGATACCTCTGTTTCCTACAGAGGAAACAGAGGAGAGGGTGTGTGTGATGCTGGGGAGGAGGAGGGAAGAAGAAGAGGAGAAGAAGAAGAGAAGGGAAAGGAGGAGCTGCGGCTGCGGCGGTGGAATCTGCAGCTGGAAGAGAAGGAGAGGAAGAGATGGTGAGGAAGAAGAGAAGAAGTAGAAGCGGGTGAAGAGGCAGCACCTCTGTTTCCTGCAGGAGGAAATAGAGGAAAGGAGGTGCTGTTCGTTGGGGAGAAGAAGGGGAGGAAGGAGAAGAAGAGAAGAAGAAGAAAGGAAGGAGAAGGAAGAGGAGAAGGGAAAGAAGTAGCTGCGGCTGCGGCTGTGGCAGCTGCAGCTATGGCAGGGAAAGAGGAAGAGAATGGAAGAAGGGAAGGAGAGGAAGAAGAGAAGGGAAAGAAGGGGCTGCGGCTGCGGCGATGACAGCTGCAGTTGGAAGAGAAGAAGGAGAGGAAGATGAGCCGGGGAGGAAGAAGAGGCTGTGGCTGAGGCTGCGACTGCAGCAGTGCAGCTGGGAAAGAAGAGAAGGAAAGGAAGAAGAAGAGAAAGGAAAAGGGAAGAAGAGAGGAAGAGGAGAAGGGGAGGCAGCTGTGGCAGTGGCAGTGGCAGGTGCAGCTGGAAGAGAAGGAGAGGAAATAGAGCAGGGGAGGAAGAAGAGGCTGCGGCTGTGGTGGCTGCGGCCATGGCTGCGACTGCGACTGCGGCAGTTGCAGCTGGGAAAGAAAAGAAAGGAAAGAGGAAAAAGGGGCTGCGGACGGGATTGTGGCCGCAGTCGCAGCGACTGCGTATGCAGTAGTTATGTCTGCGAGAGAAGGGAGCAAGGAAGTAGTACAGTGGAAGGGGCTGCGGTTGTGACTGTAGCTGCGGTTGTGACAGCAGCTGCGGTCGTGACTACGACTGTGGTAGTGGCCCGCGATGGCTGCGACAACTGTGTTTGAAAAAGAAAACGAAGGAATGAGAGTAAGAGAGAGCAAGTGGCTATGCCTCTATGTTCTGCATGAGCTGCAATTGTGGAGGAAAAAGAAAAGACATGTAGAAAACGAAACAGAGAGAGAGGACACGGAGGAAAAGTAGAAGGATTTGGGCTGGCACACTCTTTAGATCTTCGTATCGAAATCTTTGAAAGGCAAGTTTCCTGATCGTTTCTCCTGTAATTGTTCTAATCTTTCCTATTGCAAGTTTCCCAATCGTTTCTCCTGTTATTGTTCTAATCTTTCATATTGCAAGTTTCCTGATCGTTTCTCCTTTAATTGTTCTAATCTTTCCTATTGCAAGTTTCCTGATCGTTTCTCCTGTAATTGTTCTAATCTTTCCTATTGCAAGTATCCTGATCTTTTCTCACTGCAATTTTATCTCTACATTTGCTTTGAATATGAGGAAATTTGAATTGTTCTAGCCTTGCACTTGATATATCTTCTGTTTGGATGTAACGATTCGAAACTGTGCAACTTCCAAGATTCTGACCTTTCTACCTTGTTATGATTATAACTTCATGTATTGACATCTGATTTGGACAAAACTTATTTGATCAGAATATAGACTCATAAACCATTGTTTTGATAGCTTATTTTAAGAATTCGGAATAAGTTTGTCTGCCCAAACTTCTATTTCAAATGAGCCTACAGATTCTACAAAACAGGGATCGTAATTTAGGACCTTTTGATACTTAACTGCTTATAAGTCCCCGTTGCAAACATTTATTTATTGAAAGATTATTTCATTGGAAACTAGACTCATAGATCTTTCTTTTGATATTTGGATTGAAAGATTTGGAATCCAAACACCTGCCCAGTTATCTGCTGAATCTGACATTATGAATTCTGCCAAACAGCGATTTTGTTCTACGACCCTTGTTTACCAAATTATATGTAACTCTGTCTATTGGATAGTTCAATTCATATGAAGCCTGTCTTATCTGAAAGTATAATCCAATGATATATTTCTGAGTAAATTGGAGCACGATTGATAGTTTGAATAATTTGTTTAATGTGCCTCTTGTATTCTGCCAGAAATCGAGCTTTGGTCGATTTCAAATATTCTGGTTTCATTCCTTTGAAAATTGATATCCTTTAGCTTTCTTATTTAATTGAGCTTTGTATTACTGCTTTGAATACTTGTATGCTCTTGTCCTTAAAGTTATTTGCATTCTTGAAAACTATTGTGTAACGTTTATGCTATATCATATTGACTCATTTAGGCACATGTGTATCCCATTGTTCCGCATTTGCTTTCGATATGTGCCTATTCCATTTCCTTTCAAAATCCGAATACCATTGTGAAAGATTATTGCTTGCATCGTATTGTCTCGGAAAGACACATGTACGTTTTGTTGTTCCGCGTGTGCTTCCGATATATGCTACTTATTGATAAAACTGCCCTCTTGTACTCTAGTGTTTGTGGGATTGTCTAGACCTTTGCCAGAAATGGTAAAGGGTATGTGTTTAGAGCCTGCGATGCTCTGCCGGCCCCCTTTGACTTCACCTAGACGTGAGTGGATGTAGCTCCCAAACGTCGGAGACTTCTGTCTGGTGGTCATTCAGAAATGGATGAATCACAATTCTGTTTGAGATCCCACTACACCTTCTATATGTTTGATATGATATCCAGAGCTTTGGTTATGTGTTTCGGTACAAGCTTTGGATAAAAATGATATGATTGTAACGTCAAAGACGACGTTTGAGCTTCTGTACGGTATTTGTTATTGATATGCTCTGAAAAGTTTCATTCACTGTTGATATGCTTCGAAATGTTCCATATGCCGTTGATATGCTCCGGAACATTTCATACGCCATTGATAAGCTCCGAAACATTTCATTTGTTATTGATATGCTTCGAAATGTTCCATACGCCATTGATATGCTCCGGAACAATTCATATGCCATTGATAAGCTCCGATATGTTTCATTTGTTATTGATATGCTTCGAAATGTACCATTTGCCATTGATATGCTCCGGAACATCTCGTACGCTATTGATATGCTCCAATTACTTTGTGCTCCATTTGTTATGAATCAAATATGTTTTGAATGATATGATACATATGATTTTGTATCTAATGAGATGGTATCCTTGAGAATTCTTGTATTCTGCCTTGCATTATGATACCTTACTTGTTTGAAACCATTCCTTTTGTTCTGAATATGCTTTGTCACTTGCTGAGCTGTTTTTAGCTCACTCCATTGTTATATAAATCTTTCAGGTCAGCTTGTCACCCTTTGAGATGTTTGATTTGGGCTGAGGCAGTGGATAGCTATACAGAATTATGGGCAAGTCTTGTTGGTTGTTATGTTATTGTTGTATAAGCATATTTTGTATGTAATGAAATGTTGTTGATGAATCGAAATGGATATACTGTGTAAAAGTGTTAGAAGATCTCTCTTATTTGGAATTTCGAAATGTTAAGTCTAATTTATGATGATATGAACTTGTGGTGAATAGTTGGAGTTCTGATTGTATAATTTATTTAGCTTGTGGATTTATAAATGTTGTTCATGTTTGTCAAGTTGGCTTGGGTTGCCATAAATGTGAATTATCGAGTGATGTGATATATGATTATAAACTGCGCAGGTTTTATAGATGTGAATTTGATAGAATGTTTTCAGTGTCCTAAAATGTTAGTTTGGATTCTGGATTGGTTTTTGAAGAAATTGTTTTAATATCATGGATATTTTTTTAGGGGCATGACATGAGGTGCTTATTTGATTCTTAGATTTGAAACTACCCTTAATTTGTTTTCCTAATTGACAAGCATCACACACATTATCTTTGATGAACTTGATACGAGGAATTCCTCATACAAGTTCTTTGGATGATATTTGAGTGATTAGTTTCATGCTAGCATAACCTAATCTCCTATTCCAAAGCCAAGTATCCTCATTCAAAACCGAGAAACACATTTTATTGCAAAGATCATTGATGTCAATGGTGTATACGTTATTCTGTTTTAATGTAATCATAGATGTATTTTTGTTTGGTTTTTCAATGATGCAAGCATTAGATTCGAATTTGATAATATATCCTTTATCACACAATTGACTAATGCTCAAGAGGTTATGTTTTAAACCATCAACTAACAAAACATCTTCAATAAAAAAATTAGATTTGTTACCTATGGTTCCTTTGCCAATGATTTTATCCTTGTTGTTATCTTTGAATATGGCATAGCCTTTGTCTATGCTAGTGAGCTTAGATTCACAAAATTCTTGGAAATCATAGTTTTGAAATTCACTACCGTGATCACTTCGAATTGATGAAATCATAAAACCCTTTTCATTTTAAACAAGTTTACAAAACTTGGTGAAATATCTAATGTATTCACTTTTTTGTTTTAAGAAATAAGTCCATGTGTATCTACTATAATCATCTACAATAACAAAAGCGTATTTGCTACCTCCTAGGCTTAATGTAGAGATTGGTCTGAATAAGTCCATATGGATCCATTGTAAAGGTCAAGAGGTGCTTATTTGATTCTTAGATTTGAAGCTACCCTTTATTTGTTTTCCTAATTGACAAGTATCACACATATTATCTTTGATGAACTTGATATAAGGAATTCTTCTTACAAGTTTTTGGATGAAATTTGGGTGATTAGTTTCATGCTAGCATGACCTAATCTCCTATGCCAAAGTCAAGCATCGTCATTCAAAATCGAGAAACATATTTCATTACAAAGATCATTGATGTCAATGATGTATACGTTATTTTGTTTTAATGCAATCATAGATGTGTTTTTGTGTGATTTTTCAATGATGCAAGCATTAGATTCGAATTTGATAATATATCCTTTATCACACAATTGACTAATGCTCAAGAGGTTATGTTTTAAACCATCAACTAACAAAACATCTTCAATAAAAAAATTAGATTTGTTACCTATGGTTCCTTTGCGAATGATTTTATCCTTGTTGTTATCTTTGAATGTGACATAGCCTTTGTCTATGCTAGTGAGCTTAGAGAATTAAGATGGATCTCCGGTCATATGCCTTGAGCATCCACTATCAAGGTACCATCTCTTGCTCCTAGCTTGTGGTGATATATGTTTTTACAAAAAAGGATGATTTTTAGGTACCCATTTAATCTTGGGTGCCTCAAAAACTAATCTAAATTGTTTGTCATGTTACATAGAATTTATTACGGTTCCTTTAGGAACCCAAATCAATTTTTTAGGACTAATCTTCTTAAATGGACAATGATAAGTTCTATGTCCTTGTTTGCAACAAAAGTTGCACTTATTTTGGTGTGAAACATGCAAGATAGGGCCTTTAATGAAAGTGGTTGGATTTTGGTGAGAGCTTCTCACAAATCCGATTCCACTTCTTTTAGGAACGTGACCCTTATCGGTAAGGATCATGTTCAAGGACTTGCTACTAACCTCGAATTTCTTCAAGGTGTCCTTGAGTAGCAAATTCTCCTTTTGGAGTACTTCTAAGTCATGGCATTTCGTACATGGAACTAAACTATCATTATGTTTAATTTTTAATTTATCAAAATTACTAACAAGAATATCATGCTCCTTTTTTAACAATTTATATTTTCTACTAATTATTTTGCATTCATCAAATAAATTATGGAAAGCATTTAACAATTCATCAAATGATAAATTTGCATCAATTAAATTTGATATCTCCTCTCCAATGGCCATGAGTGCATAATGAGCAACTTGCTCGGTGTTGGACTCCACTTCTTCGGATGAGCTTAAGTCATCCCACATTGTTTTGAGCGCCTTCTTTGGTGTTCTCTTCTTGGCTTATAATGTCCTAGCTTCTTGCATTCGTAGCAAATAACTTGTCCTTTTTGGGTTCAAATTTATTTTTAGTATCATTTTTAAATTTATTTCTTTTAATGAATTTTTTAAATTTTCTTGTTAGAAATGTCAAGTCATCGTCAAAGTCCTTATCACTTGAGTTTTCTCTCAAGTGGTATTCTTGAGTTCTAAGTGTCATATCTTTCCTATTCTTTGGAAGGGTGTCCTCATGCTCTTTATGAGCTTTGCAAGTCATTTTGTAAGTCATTAATGACCCGATTAATTCTTCAAGAGGGAAGTTGTTTAAATATTTAGCCTCTTGAATAGCAGTGACTTTAGGGTCCCAACTCTTTGGAAGGGATCTTAGAATTTTATTAACGAGCTCGAAATCCGAAAAACTTTTACTGAGTCCTTTTAGACCATTGACAACATCCGTGAAACGGGTGTACATGTCACCTATGGTCTCGCTCGGTTTCATTCAAAAAAGTTCATAAGAATGTACTAAAAGATTGATTTTTGACTCTTTCACTCTACTTGTGCCTTCGTGAGTCACTTTGAGTGTATGCTAAATATCAAATGCAGTTTCACAAATCGAAACACGATTGAACTCGTTTTTATCAAGTGCACAAAATAAGGCATTCATTGCCTTTGCATTTAGAGCAAATGTTTTATTCTCCAATTCATTCCAATTGATCATTGGAAGAGAAGACTTTGAAAATCCATTTTCAACAATATTCCAAAGTTTAAAATACATGGAAATAAGGAAGATCCTCATTCGGGTCTTCCAATAGGTGTAGTCCATCCCATTAAACATGGGCGGACGTGTAATAGAGTGACCCTCTTGGTTTCCGGTATATGTCATCTCTCTTGAGTTTTAATCCAACTGTGAGTGAACCCGCTCTAATACCAATTGTTAGGATAAAGAGCACTAAGAGGGGGGGGGGGGGTGAATTATTACAGCGGAAAACTTTCATCGGTTTAAAAGACTTTCGTACGAAAATCGTTTTGGAAATATCTTTAACTTGAGAGCAAACATAAGTATAGTTGATGTAAAGCAACGGAGGCAGTTTGCAGTTAAGTTAAAGAGTAGAATGTAAATGCAAACCAAGATTTAGAGGGTTCGGTCAATCTTGACCTACATCGACTTTTGGCTTCCTCCTCCGACGAGGTCACCGACGTCCACCAGAGGCTTTCCTTCAATAGGCGAAGGCCAACCACCCTTTTACAGCTTTTCTCCTTTTGATGGGCTTAAGAGACAACCTTTACAAGTTTTCACTCCTCTCTTGAATGATCAAAACTTAGAAAGAAAAGAGGGAGAGGAACTCTAGCCTTTTACAACACTTTTAAGCTCTCAAATACTCAGAATAAAAGCAAGCTTTCGGTGCCTTTTCATGTGGGAAAGGGTGGGGTTTATATAGGCCCCAATCAGTTTGAATTCGAAGCTTAAAAGTGTCCATTCTTGGATTTTCGGGGTCCTAGCGGTACCACCGCCATAACTAGGTGGTACTAACGCCTGTCATTTGTCACTGAGCGGTACTACCGCCTGACATTGCTCAGAGACCGAGCTCAGGCGGTACCACCGCCTAACAAGGGCGGTACCACCATTGGCAGTAATAACTACCGGCGGTACCACCGCTTGACAGGGGGTGGTACTACCGCCCAAAACTCCTGGGAGACCGAGTCTCCTAGGTAGTGCCACCGTCGGCCAAGAATTCTGGGTCCGAATGGGCTGATCCATTCAGCCCAATTTAGGTCTGCCAAGGGCCCAGTTGGCCCCAGATTAAGTTAATGGGATCACCTCCCAATCCTAACTTAATCTACATGCTAACTATGACAATTAAGACATCAATACTATAGATCGTGTTACGGTGCATCAATTGCTTCTTCCGACAAACTTCCGGCGAATATCCAACGAACCCTTGATGATGCTCCAGCGGACTCCCTGCAAACTCCTGAACTTGCGACGATCCTTTTGGTGAGTTCCGACGAGCTTCTTTGGCAAGCTCCTAGACTTCTCGGATTGTTCTCGTAGAACCTCTGACGATCGTCCGGACTTCCGACGAACTCTCGAACTCCCAATGTGATCTTGGTCTTGACTTCGGCTTAACACCTGCCGCATGTCTTACTGCCATCGTAGTTAATCCTGCACAATTATCTCAACATATGGATTAGATAACCAAATGACAATTGACTTCATTATCAAAATTCGAGATTCAACAATTTGGTCCTCCTACTTCATCTACTTTTGATTAATTAAGTGAGATAAAAGGGATGATCGGGGATATCAAATCAGAGTGGTGCAGCAGAAGCATGCTAGACATAGATGCCCAACAAGCCAATCATGGTAATCCTGCTAAATATCTTTTTTGCTTATTATATTTAGGCATATATCACTTTATAACTATTGCATATATGTATATATATATTGTGATGTCCTTGAATTTGTGCAATTGGAATCAGATCGTAATGAGATCACGAAAATGAGATCGATTCACCTTTAAACACATATCCTAAATAATCCCAGTCATAGGTTACTCAAGAGGGACATCGTGATAACCGGACAGACTGGTGTGCTGTATACCCGTCCATATGATGGATGCTGCTGGTCTCATAGCTGCTTGTGTAGGGACACTAGGGATACAGTACAGGTGCTAATTGGAGAATGAGTTCACTGATTGATCCGCTTACGGAATGCTGGATGGTTGATGATGCCTTATTGTCAGACAGTGATTTCGTAGTCCTAGTGGAATATCTGGTCCTTAGACTTGAGACACTAAGGATGTCCTGTATGAGTGCTCCACTCTTTGATACCAGACTTATAGGTTTGGCTGTCCCAGATCTAGTACAACTGGTCATTGGGATTGATAGTCGACCTTATGATAGCTATTGAGTGTCAATAGAGGATCATCCACTCTCGGTGTCATGAGAGGAATATCCCATGTGTTCTTGCTCCGACAAATCGCTGGCTAGGGTCATTCAGGTTGAGAGAGAAAGAGTTCTCTGGGAGAATCCGATTAAAGCGAGACTCGAGTAGAAACCGTATTGGTCTAACATCACCATGCTCGATATACGGTCTCTGGGATATTAGATATACGGTCTCTGGGATATTAGATGCTCGATATACGGTCTTTGTGATTATAACATCAGGAATTCAGCATTGATCATAGAAAAATTCATCATTCATCCATTTTATCAAATCTCTTCTTTCTATAAATAACAAAAATTATAGGTGTACAAACAAGAGATTGTGATTAAAAAAAAAAAAATTCAAGTAGTAACTCCAATAAGTCAAGATTATAATTCGAATACAAACATATTCAAATTCAAATCATCAACTTGAAACTCATAATCAAGCCATCAAAATCAATTTTGAGATTCATAAAATATCATAAAATCATTAATCTTGATCAGATGGGAGCGGTGTTTGACTCAAGATAGGATAAGGTAATTTAACATGTCATTTAGAATCGAAAGAGAAGGATCAAATTAACCGAGGAACGGAGAGAGGATGAAAAACTTTACGGAAAATCCATTCAAACAAGTTTATTCTTAGGGACAATTTAACATACCTAATTCCCTTCTAATGAATTCAAATTGATCTTTATTCAAACCTTTTGTAAATATATCTGCTAATTGATGCTTTGTGTCAATGAATTCTAGAATAACATTATTGTTAAGGACATGATCGCGTATGAAATGATGCCTAACGTCGATGTGCTTAGTTCTAGAGTGCTGAACTGGATATTTAGTAAGACATATGGCACTAGTATTATCACATTTTATGAGAATATTTTTAAAGTGAATTCCATAGTCTTCTAATGTATTTTTCATTCAAACAACTTGTGCACAGCATGCACTTGCAGCAATGTATTCAGCTTCCGCCGTAGATAGTGCAATTGAATTTTGTTTCTTGGAAGTCCAAGAAACAAGTGCATGTCCTAAAAATTGGCATGTTCCGGATGTACTTTTTCTATCTATCCTGCATCCGCCAAAATCAGCATCTGCATAAGCTATTAAATCGAATTTTTCAGATTTTGGATACCACAATCCTAAATTTGGAGTTCCTTTAAGATAACTAAATATTCTTTTGACACTCTTAAGATGAGATAATTTAGGATTAGATTGAAACCTAGCGTAAAGTCCTACACTAAACATAATATCCGGTCTAGTCACGGTGAGGTAGAGTAGACTACATATCATTCCCCTATATGTTTTTTTATTGAAATTTTCACTATTTTCATCCATATCTAACTTAGTCGAAGTACTCATAGGGGTGCTTATTGCTTTTGAATTATCCATGTTAAATCGTTTTAACAGTTCCAATGTGTATTTAGATTGGTTAAGAAATATACCATCACTAAGTTGTTTGATTTGTAATCCTAAAAAGAAGGTTAATTCACCCATTAAACTCATTTCAAATTCATGACTCATACATTTGGCAAATGATTCACATAGTGATTCATCCGAAGAGCCAAAAATAATATCGTCAACATAAATTTACATAATAAGAAAATTATTTTCAAAATGTTTGATAAACAATGTAGTATCAACCTTGCCTTAGGTAAAATTATTTAAAATAAGAAAGGAACTAAGTCTTTCATACCAAGCTCTAGGAGCTTGTTTCAAGCCATAGAGAGCCTTAGTCAATTTGAATACATGATTAGGAAGACAAGAATTTTTAAATCCGGGAGGTTGTTCGACATATACTTCTTCGGAAATAAAACCATTCAAGAAGGCACTTTTGATATCCATTTGAAATAATTTAAAATTATTACAACTAGCATAGGCAAGGAGCATCCTAATGACTTCTAATCTTGCCACAAGAGCGAAGGTTTCTTCGTAGTCGATACCTTCTTTTTGATTGAAACCTTTGGCCACTAATCTAGCCTTGTTTCTAACCACAATACCATTTTTGTCTTTCTTGTTTCTAAAGACCCATTTAGTACCAATGACTAAATGGTCACTAGGTCTAGGAGCAAGCTTCCATACCTTATTCCTCTCAAATTTATTCAATTCCTCTTGCATTGCAATAACCTAAAAATCATCTTTTAAGGCCTCATCAATGCATTTAGGTTCGATTTGAGAAAGGAAAGCGGTGTTAGCACAAAAATTCTTGAAAGAGGAACGGGTTTGAACCCCTTTTGATGTATCTCCTATAATTAGCTCCTTTGGATGAGCATCTATATACCTCCATTCCTTGGGTAAGGAAATTTCGGAAGAAGGTGCATCCAAGTTGCTATTTTGAGGAGGGGGTTCATTTAAATTCAAATTATCAAAACCAAGATCATCATCAAAATTATTTTTCTTTAAATCAGAAATTTCATTAAAAACTACATGAATAGATTATTCTATTACTAAGGTTCTTTTGTTAAAAACCCGAAAAGCCTTAGAAACGGAAGAGTAACCAAGAAAGATGCCTTCATCGGATTTAGCATCAAATTTTCCTAAGGTATCCCTTTCATTCAAAATAAAGCATTTACAACCGAAAACTTTGAAATAGGAAACATTTGATTTTTTGTTATTCCATAATTCATAGGGAGTTTTTGATAGGGACGGTCTTATTAGAACCCTATTCACGATGTAGCAAGCCGTATTCACTGCTTCAGCCCAAAAATACTTGGGTAGACTATGTTCATTTAACATCGTTCTTGCCATTTCTTGTAGGTTTCTATTTTTTCTTTCAACTACTCTAGTTTGTTGAGGATTTCTCGGAGTGGAGAAGTTATGATTGTATCCATTAACTTCACAAAAATTTTGAAAGTCACGGTTTTGAAATTCGCCATCGTTATCACTTCGAATTGATGAAATCATGAAGCCTTTTTCGTTTTGAGTGAGTTTACAAAATTTAGAGAAACACTTGAAACAATCACTTTTGTGAGCTAAGAAATATGTCCAAGTGTATCTAGTATAGTCATCCACAGTTACAAACACATATTTGCTTCCCCCTAGACTTATTGTGTCAATTGGTCCAAATAAGTCCAAATGAATCAATTGTAATGGTCTAGTGGTGTTAATTTGAATTTTTGGTTTGAAACTAGTTTTTATTTGTTTAACTAGTTGACATGCATCGCATACTTTGTCCTTAATAAACTTCATATTTGGAATTCCTCGTACTAATTCTCTAGATGAGATCTTAGAGATTAGTTTCATGCTTGCATGGCCTAGTCTCCTATGCCAAAGCCAAGCATCATCATTTAAAGCGGAGAAGCACATTTCATTACTTAGTTCATCAAGGTTGATGGTGTAGACATTATTTTGTTTTAATGCACTCATAGTTATGTTATGGTTTGGTTTTTCAATAATACATACATTTGATTCAAATCTAACGATATAACCTTTATCGCATAATTGACTAACACTCAAGAGATTATATTTCAATCCATCAACTAGTAAGACATCATCAATAGAAAATTTTAATTTTACCTTGGTTGTTGTCTCCGAAGGTGACGTACCCTTCTTCTTTGCTAGTGAGCATAGAGAAATGAGATGGATCTCCAGTCATATGTCTTGAGCATCCACTATCGAGATACCATCTCTTGCTCCTAACTTGTGATGGTGTATGTTTCTACAAGAAGGGATTATTTTTAGGTACCCATTTTCTTTTGGGTGCCTTAAAAACTGATCTGACTTGTTCATCATATTGCATAGAATTGATCATAGTTCCTTTAGGAACCCAAATTAGTTTGTTCGGACTAATTTTCTTGAATGGACATTTATAAGTTTTATGTCCATATATGCAACAAAAGTTGCAATTGCTTTGGTGTCGAACATGTAAGACAGGGCCTTTAATGAAGGTGGTTGGATTTTGGTGAGGACTTCTCACAAATCCGATTCCACTTCTTTTAGGAACGTGACCCTTATTTGTAAGGATCATGTTCAAAGACTTACTACCAACCTTGAATTTCTTCAAGGTGTCCTTAAGTAGTAAGTTCTCCTTTTGGAGAGTTTCTAGATCATGACATTTTATACATGGAGCTAAACAATCATGATATTCAGTCTTTAATTTATCGACATTACAAGTGAGACTATCATGCTCCTTTTTTAGCTATTTGTATTTTCTACTAATTGTCTTACATTCATCAAATAACTCATGGAAGGCATTTAATAATTCATGATAAGGTAAATCTGCATCAACTAAATATGTTACCTCTTCTCCGATTGTCATTAGGGCGTAATGAGCAACTTGCTCGGTGTTGGACTCCTCTTCTTCGGACGTGCTTGAATCATCCCACGTTGCCTTGAGCACCTTCTTCTTTGATGTTCTCTTTTTGGCTTGAGGATAATTGTTCTTGTAGTGTCCCGATTTTTTGCACTCATAGCAAATCACTTGGTCCTTCTTGTGTTCAAATTTACTTTTTGTATTATTTTTAAATTTATTCTTTCTTAAATATTTTTTAAAATTTTGAGTCAAAAGTACAATGTCATTGTCACTGTCCTCATCACTTGATGTTCCTTTCAAGTGATCTTCTTGTGAAGTGAGTGCTGTTGAATCTCGAATTTTGATGATGAAATCAATTGATGGGTTAATTAATCTAATCCATATTATTGAGTTAAGTGTGTAGGATTAACTACGATAACCAGAAAACACAAAGCAAGAATACCGGAGTCAAGATCGATGGACGTTTAAGAGTCCGAAGAATCGTCGGAAATGCTGCCGGAACCAACCGAGAAGAAATCGAGAACCTATTGGAATTTTCGGAAGTTCGTCGAAGAGATCGTCGGAGGTTCACGGAGATCACCGAGAAGGCTCGGCTACTCGTTAAAGTCATTACAAGATCGGGAGCTTGATGGGAGTCCGTCGGAAGAAGTTCGTCGGAAAGCTCGCCGAAACAAGACTCGACGTTTGCGGTTGAAAGCTTGCTTAGGATGTGTTTTTGTTATGTAGTTCACTTGTAATTAGGATTAGGATTAAGAGATAATCCTATATCCTGGTTAGGGGCCAACTCGGCCCAAAGTCAGATATGGTTTGGGCTAAAATTAAGCCAAACCAGTGAAATCGGAGAGCCAGGCGGTGGCACCGCCTGGCTGGGCGGTAGCACTGCCCAGCACCCGAGAGCTGGGCGGTGACACCTCCTAGGCTGGGCGGTTGCACCTCCCAGCACCCGAACGCTGGGCGGTGACACCGCTTGGCTGGGCGGTGGCACCGCCAGCATCGGGAACCCAAAGAGAATTCAAATTGTGGAGCCTAAAATTTGAATCCTTTTGAGGCCTATAAATACCCCTCAAATCTCAGTTGAGATTACAAGTTTTGAAAAGCATTTGATTGAGAGAAAAGTCTTAGAAAGTCTTAGCAAGTCTTGTTTTCAATTTGCTAGAGAGTTCTCCTCATTCTTTCTTATTGAAAATTTGTAAGAGGTTGAACTGCTTGTAAGAGGGGTATTTACCCTTTCATTTCAAGAGATTTGCTAGTGGAAGGTGGGAGCCTCATCGAAGAGGGGCCTCGCAAGTGGATGTAGGTCATTTGACCGAACCACTCTAAAATCGACGTAATCTCTGGTTTGCATTTCATTATTGCTATTTACATTACTGTAAACCTTCTTACATGCTTTAGTTCCTTATTACCTTTGCTGCACAACTTCAAGAATACGCTTTCAAGTTAAGCCTTTCATGTTCCGTTCTTATCGTACGAAAGATTTTTCTAAAACCGAAGTTTTAATCCGCTGCACTAATTCACCCCCCCCCTCTTAGTGCCGCTCTGATCCTAACAAGTGGTATCAAAGCGAGGTTATCTCTCATACTTGGTTTAATACCCAAGAGAGATGGCTTACTCGGGCATGCAAGAGGGTCATTCTATTGCATGACCACGTTTGTTTAATGGGTCGGATTACACATATTGGAAGACTCGCATGAGGATTTTCCTCATTTCTATGGACTTTGAGCTTTGGTCTATTGTCGAGAATGGGTTTCAAAAATCTTCTCTTCCGATGAGCGAATGGAATGAATCGGAGAAGAAGGTTTTTGCTTTAAATGCAAATGCTATGAATGCCTTGTTTTGTGCACTAGACAAAAACGAATTTAATCGTGTTTCAATTTGTGATTCGGCTTTTGATAGTTGGAGAACTCTTGAGGTCACTCATGAAGGCACTAGCCGAGTGAAAGAGTCCAAAATTAACATCCTTGTGCACTCTTACGAACTTTTCCGAATGAAACCAAGTGAGTCTATCGGAGACATGTACACCCTGTTTACGGATGTCATCAATGTACTCAAAGCTCTTGGTAAAGATTTTACTAACTTTGAACTAGTAACTAAAATCTTAAGATCCCTCCCTAAAAGTTGGGATCCAAAAGTTACGGCCATTCAAGAGGCCAAAGACTTTAAAGCATTCCCTCTTGAAGAACTCATTGGGTCTCTAATGACCTACGAAATGACATGTCAAGCTCATGACGAGCTCGAGAACCCCCTTCCAAAGAACAGGAAGGATATGGCACTCAAATCACAAGAAGACCACTTGAAAGGAACATCAAGTGATGAGGACAGTGACAATGACATTGCACTTTTGACTCAAAAATTTAAAAAATATTTAAGAAAGAATAAATTTAAAAATAATATAAAAAATAAATTTGAACAAAAGAAGGACCAAGTGATTTGCTATGAATGCAAAAAACCGGGCCACTACAAGAACGATTGTCCTCAAACCAAAAAGAGAACATCAAAGAAGAAGGCGCTCAAGGCAACGTGGGATGATTCAAGCGCGTCCGAAGAAGAGGAGTCCAACACCGAGCAAGTTGCTCATTACGCGCTAATGGCTTTAAGAGAAGAGGTATGCGATTTATTTAATGAAGATTTATCTTTTGAAGAACTCTCTATCGCTTTTCATGAATTATTTGATGAATGTAGAACTGTTAGCAAGAAGTCAAGTATCTTAAAGAAAGAGCATGCTTTGCTACAAGATAAGTTTGAGAATCTTCAAACTCCTCCATGCTCTAAGTGTGAGCATTTAGAAGCAATAAAAAATGAAAATTTGCTTCTTAAAGAAACCTTAAACAAGTTTAAGGTTGGTAGCAAAGGATTAGATATGATCCTTGCACACAGGGGTCACATCGTAAATAGATATGGAATTGGATTTGTAAAAGGATTACATCAAAATCCTACCACTTTCATAAAAGGACCTACATTACATGTTTCCTCTTATATGAAATGCAACTTCTGTTGCAAATCTGGACATATTGCCTACAAATGTCCATTTAGGAAAATTAGTTCACAAAAATTAATATGGGTTCCTAAAGGAACTATAAAGGATTCAATAATAAATAACAAAGTTAGTGGGTCAATTTTTGAGGCACCCAAAATCAAATGGGTACCTAAAAATCATCCTCTTTTGTAGACAAACCCACAAGCTAGGAGCAAGAGATGGTATCTCGATAGTGGATGCTCAAGACATATGACTGGAGATCCATCTCATTTCTCTATGCTCACTAGCAAAGAAGAAGGGTACGTCACCTTCGGAGACAACAACAAAAGCAAAATCATTGGCAAGGGAACTATTGGTAACAAATTTAGTTTTTCAATTGATGATGTTTTACTAGTTGATGGATTGAAACACAATCTCTTAAGTATTAGTCAACTCTGCGATAAAGGTTATATCGTTAGATTTGAATCAAATATGTGCATTATTGAAAAACCAAATCATAACATGACTATGATTGCTTTAAAACAAAATAATGTCTATACCATCAATCTTGATGAACTAAGTAATGAAATATGTTTCTCCGCCGTAAATGATGATGCTTGGCTTTGGCATAGGAGATTAGGTCATGCAAGCATGAAAACAATATCTAAAATCTCATCTCTAGAATTAGTACGAGGGATTCCGAATATGAAGTTTATTAAGGATAAGGTATGCGATGCATGTCAACTAGGCAAACAAATAAAAATAAGCTTCAAACCAAAAATTCAAATTAGCACCACTAGACCATTACAATTGATCCATTTGGACTTATTTGGACCAATTGATACAACAAGTCTAGGTGGAAGCAAATATGCTTTTGTGATTGTGGATGACTACTCTAGATACACTTGGACCTATTTCTTAGCTCACAAAAGTGATTGCTTCAAGTGTTTCTCTAAATTTTGTAAACTCACTCAAAACGAAAAAGGCTTCATGATTTCATCAATTCGGAGTGATCACGGTGGTGAATTCCAAAACCGTGACTTTCAAAATTTTTGCGAAGTTAATGGGTACAATCATAACTTCTCAACTCCAAGAAATCCTCAACAAAATGGAGTAGTTGAAAGGAAAAATAGAAACCTACAAGAAATGGCAAGAACTATGTTAAATGAACATAGTTTACCCAAATATTTTTGGGCCGAAGCCGTAAATACGGCTTGTTACATCATGAATAGGGTCCTAATAAGACCATCTCTATCAAAAACTCCCTATGAATTATGGAATAACAAAAAACCAAATATTTCTTATTTTAAAGTGTTTGGTTGTAAATGCTTCATTTTAAATGAAAAGGATGCCCTAGGTAAATTTGATGCTAAATCCGATGAAGGCATTTTTCTTGGTTACTCCTTCGTTTCTAAGGCCTTTCGTGTCTTTAACAAAAGGACCTTAGTAATAGAAGAGTCTATTCATGTAGTTTTTAATGAAATTTCTGATTTAAAGAAAAATGATTTTGATGATGATCTTGATTTTGATCCACGCGAGACATAAAGCATAAGTAAAGTTATGTGAAGTATCACTGATTTAAAGAAAAATATAGACTGCTATATTTGATGACGATATTATTTTTGGCTCTTCGGATGAATCACTATGTGAATCATTTGCCAAATGTATGAGTCATGAATTTGAAATGAGTGTAATGGGTGAATTAACTTTCTTTTTAGGATTACAAATCAAACAACTTAGTGATGGTATATTTCTTAACCAATCCAAATATACATTAGAATTGTAAAAACGATTTAACATGGATAATTCAAAATCAATAAACACCCCTATGAGCACTGCGAGTAAGTTAGATATGGATGAAAATAGTGAAAATTTCGATCAAAAAATATATTGGGGAATGATAGGTAGTCTACTCTACCTCACCGCGACTAGACCAGATATTATGTTTAGTGTAGGACTTTGCGCTAGGTTTCAATCTAATCCTAAATTATCTCATCTAAAGAGTGTTAAAAGAATATTTAGGTATCTTAAAGGAACTCCAAATTTAGGATTGTGGTATCCAAAATCTGAAAAATTCGATCTAATAGCTTATGCAGATGCCGATTTTGGCGGATGCAGGATAGATAGAAAAAGTACATCCGGAACATGCCAATTTTTAGGACATGCACTTGTTTCTTGGACTTCCAAGAAACAAAATTCAGTTGCACTATCTACGACGGAAGCCGAATACATTGCTGCAAGTGCATGTTGTGCACAAGTCATTTGGATGAAAAATATATTAGAAGACTATGGAATTCACTTTAAAAACATTCCCATAAAATGTGATAATACTAGTGCCATATGTCTTACTAAAAATCCAATTCAGCACTCTAGAACTAAGCACATCGACGTTAGGCATCATTTCATACGCGATCATGTCCTTAACAATGATGTTGTTCTAGAATTCATTGACACAAAGCATCAATTAGCAGATATATTTACAAAGGCTTTGAACGAAGATCAATTTGAATTCATTAGAAGGGAATTAGGCATGTTAAATTGTCCCTAAAATAAGCTTCACAAAAAATGACTCGTCCTTTTCCTTTCTTTTGTGGATTTGATTTCTTCCTTCTTCTTCAATTCAAAATGATCCATTAAAGTATAACTTATGATCTTGAGGGAAGAAGCTAAACAAAAGGGAGGAAGAAAAATTTTTTTTCTTTCCTCCGCGGGATGCCAGCGGTGGCACCGCCAGATTCGACGGTTGCACCGCCTGGCGCTCGGGCGCCAGGCGGTGACACCGCTCGGTTTGGCGGTGGCACCGACCGAGCGACCCTTATTAACCCGAGGGGTTAGGGCCGACGGTGACACCGCCCCCAACCCGAAAAAAGGGCTCTCAAAACCCTCTCCCATTCCCTCTAAACCTCATTCTAACTCTTAGAAGCATTGGAGAAGGATTCTTGGTGGTCCAAGCTTTCCATCTCTAAACATAATCTCCATAAGGTAACACTTGAAATCCCTCTTTTTGGTATCCCATTCCCTCTTTTCTTTCCTCTTTCCCTTGCTTATTTTTCATAATTTCATCATCATCTTGTCTAAATAATGGCTCCTAAGAGATCAAAAGGAAAAAGGATTGAAGGAGATTCATTTGACCATGATCTTTTTAGATCAAAAGAGGTAGCCCTTAGCTTTCCAAAATTTGAAACACGATGTATCCATAAGGGAAAATACGTTGATCTGGATGAACTAGAGGACTTAGAACCCATTAGGTGGTTTGCACACCTAGAAGCTCTACCTCTACTACAAATAGATGAACCAATCTATCCGCGATTAGTTAGATTGTTCTATGCCAACCTATATGAGGACAACGATAGCCTAAGCACTTACCTTCTAGGAACACCCATTAGAATATTTGACAGCACTATTTGTGAGCTAATTGGCATAACTGAAAAAGATAGGGGATGCTATTTTAAAGGTAAATGGGACGTCAACACAATAGGAGCAACCTATACCGAAGCCGTAGAAACAATTTTTGCAAATCCAAACCTTGACTTCCTACCCAAGAGCTGTGAATACTTACTGCCTTTCAACTCTAAAATTCTTCATCACATTATCACAAGCATCATATTCCCCAAATAATTTCATCTTGACGAAATAAGTCAAATAGAGATAGGAACCATGTATTGGATTATGACCGGTCAGCATAATTGTTTTGGGTACTTAATTCGCCAACACATGCAGGATATTATGGCTAAAGATACTATATTGCCATATGGGAGGTTAATCACTAGATTTCTTCATGCCTATAACATTTGCATTCCACCCGATGAAGAATCTATTCAAAATGATCGATATAACATAATAAATAAAAACCTACTGAAAAGACTTAGGTGCATTTTTAGCAATGGCATATGGGTTAGGCAGCCTAGAAGGACGGATCCAATTCCTCAACCAATAGAACACCCCGAAACACCAATTCTTATGGGAAATGAATCTCCTCCTCCTAGTCCCTTTGGCGCAGCACCTTCAGCTCCTATTTCCTCCTCTGAAGATCTCATTATGGCGGAACTGTCTCAGATCAAATCTCAGCAAGTACAAATTCAGAATCAACAAGTTGAAATTTTGAAGACACTACGACAAATGAATGAAAAAATAGATATCCTGTATCAGCACTGTGGATTACCTCCTAAGGATTAAATTGATGTATCTTTTTATTCCGTTCTGTTTGCTTTTAACAACAAGTTCAAAGTTTGTCATCGATTGAACGATAACTGATCCTTCCTTTTAGATAACTACTGTTTTGATCTGCATAAATGATGATGTCTTTTGGATAAACTATTTCTGGCAAATTTGAATGATGAACTTTGGTTCCTATTAAATGCTAAACCTTTTTTCTATGATCATCAATTAGCTGGCTTGTCTCTTTTTATTGATGACAAAGAGGGAGAAGTGATGACTAAGTGATGACTTACACCATAACAATAGCATGACTTATATGAATTACAAAAACTTGTGTGATATGAATGTCTTATATGCCTTGCAAAATCCTTGAAAATATCGCAAGATTGATTGATCATATTGAAGGCATGCCTTACATTTACATCATGAAATTCATGTTGAAAATCTTTATCTTCTATCGTAGTAAAAATTGTCTCTTATCATGATTTTCATCGAAGTTTTGTATTTACTATTGCTTAATGAGAATGACGATAAGTTCTACGGTTAGAACTTATCGGTTTATGCTTGAATTCTATGGATGGAATTTAAGTGTTTTCATCTTCTCATAATATGGCATATAGATAGGGGGAGTTATGTTTAACTCCGTCATCAATTGATTGTCATCATCAAAAAGGGGGAGATTGTTGAATCTCGGATTTTGATGATGAAATCAATTGATGGGTTAATTGATCTAATCCATATTATTGAGTTAAGTGTGCAGGATTAACTACGATAACCAGAAAACACAAAGCAAGAATACCGGAGTCAAGATCGATGGACGTTTAAGAGTCCGAAGAATCGTCGGAGATGTTGCCGGAACCAACCGAGAAGAAATCGGGAACCTATCGGAATTTTTGGAAGTTCGCCGAAGAGATCGTCGGAGGTTCACGGAGATCACCAAGAAGGCTCGGCTACTCGTTAAAGTCATCACAAGATCGGGAGCTTGAAGGGAGTCCGTCGGAAGAAGTTCGTCGGAAAGCTCGTCGAAACAAGACTCGACGTGCGCGGTTGAAAGCTTGCTTAGGATGTGTTTTTGTTATGTAGTTCACTTGTAATTAGGATTAGGATTAAGAGATAATCCTATATCCTGGTTAGGGGCCAACTGGGCCCAAAGTCAGATATGGTTTGGGCTAAAATTAAGCCAAACCAGTGAAATCAGAGAGCTAGGTGGTGGCACCGCTTGGCTGGGCGGTAGCACCGCCCAGCACCCGAGAGCTGGGCGGTGACACCTCCTGGGCTGGGCGGTTGCACCTCCCAACACCCGAACGCTGGGTGGTGACACCGCTTGGCTGGGCGGTGGCACCGCCAGCATCGGGAACCCAAAGAGAATTCAAATTTTGGAGCCCAAAATTTGAATCCTCTTGAGGCTTATAAATACCCCTCAAATCTCAACTGAGATTACAACTTTTGAAAAGCATTTGATTGAGAGAAAAGTCTTAGAAAGTCTTAGCAAGTCTTGTTTTCAATTTGCTAGAGAGTTCTCCTCATTCTTTCTTATTGAAAATTTGTAAGAGGTTGAACTGCTTGTAAAAGGTTGTAAGAGGGGTATTTACCCTTCCATTTCAAGAGATTTGCTAGTGGAAGGTGGGAGCCTCATCGAAGAGGGGCCTCGCAAGTGGATGTAGGTCATTTGACCGAACCACTCTAAAATCGACGTAATCTCTGGTTTGCATTTTATTATTGCTATTTACATTACTGCAAACCTTCTTACATGCTTTAGTTCCTTATTACTTTTGCTATGCAACTTCAAGAATACGCTTTCAAGTTAAGCCTTTCAAGTTCCGTTTTTATCGTACGAAAGATTTTTCTAAAACCGAAGTTTTAATCCGCTGCACTAATTCACCCCCCCCTCTTAGTGCCGCTCCGATCCTAACAAGTGCCATATCCTTCCTGTTCTTTGGAAAGGGGTTCTCGAGCTCGTCATGAGCTTGACATGTCATTTCGTAGGTCATTAGAGACCCAATAAGTTCTTCAAGAGGGAATTTTTTAAGGTCTTTGGCCTCTTGAATGGCCGTAACTTTTGGATCCTAACTTTTAGGGAGGGATCTTAAGATTTTAGTTACTAGTTCAAAGTTAATAAAATCTTTACCAAGAGCTTTGAGTCCATTGATGACATCCGTGAACCAGGTGTACATGTCTCCGATGGACTCACTTGGTTTCATTCGAAAGAATTCGTAAGAGTGCACAAGTATGTTGATTTTGGATTTTTCACTCGGTTAGTGCCTTCATGAGTGACCTCAAGAGTTCTCCAAATATCAAAAGCCGAATCACAAATTGAAACACGATTAAATTCATTTTTGTCTAGTGCACAAAACAAGGCATTTATAGCCTTTGCGTTTAAAGCAAAAACCTTCTTCTCCGATTCATTCCATTCGCTCATCGGAAGAGAAGATTTTTGAAATCCGTTTTCAACAATAGTCCAAAGCTCGAAATCCATAGAAATGAGGAAGATCCTCATCCGAGTCTTCCAATAAGTATAATCCGACCCATTAAATAAGGGTGGACGTGTGATAGAATGACCCTCATGCATGCCGGAGTAAGCCATCTCTCTTGGGTATCAAACCAAATATGAGAGTGAGCCTAGCTTTGATACCAATTGTTAGGATCGGAGCGGCACTAAGTGCGGGGGGGGGGGGGGGTGAATTAATGCAGCGGATTAAAACTTCGGTTTTGGAAAATCTTTCGATATGATAAAAACTAAACTTGAAAAGCTTAACTTAAACGTGTGTTCGTAAAGGTATGCAGCAAAGGTAATGAGGAAATAAAGCACGTAAGAAGGTTTGCAGTAATATAAATAGCGATAATAAAATGCAAACCAGAGATCACGCCGATTTTAAAGTGGTTTGGTCAAATGACCTACATCCACTTGCGAGGCCCTCTTCGATGAGGCTCCCACCTTCCACTAGCAAATCTCTTGAAGGTGAAGGGCAAATATCCCTCTTACAACTTTTTACAAGCGGTTCACACTCTTACAATTTTTTAGCAAGAAAGAAGGAGGTGAACACTCTAGCAAATTGAAAACAAGACTTGCTAAGACTTTTCTAAGACCTTTCTCTCAATCAATTGCTTCACAAAAAGTTTTTTTCTCAATTGAGAATTGAGGGGTCTTTATAGGCCTCAAGAGGATTCAAATTTGAGCTCCAAAATTTAAATTCTCTTTGGTTCCCGATGCTGACAGTGCCACCGCCTGTCAATGGCTCTCGGGTGCTGGGCAGTGCAACCGCCCAGTCTGGCGGTGCCACCGCCAGACCCTTCGGTTCACTGGTTGGGCTTTAAATTTAGCCCAAACCAAGTCTAATTTTCGGCCCAGTTGGCCCCTAACTAGGATATAGGATTATCTTTTAATCCTAATCCTAATTACATGTGAACTATATAACTAAAAACATCCCAAGCAAGTTTTCAACCGCGAACGTCGAGTCTTCTTCCGGTGAGCTTTCCGACGAACTTCTGGCGGACTTCTGATATGCCCTCGGATTTCTTCCGACGGACTCTCACCAAGCTCCTGATCTTATAACGACTTCAACGAGTAGCTGAGCCTTCTCGGTGATCTCTGCGAACCTCCGACGATCTCTTCGGCGAACTTCGAAAATTCCGACAGGTTCCCGATTTCTTCTCGGTTGGTTCCGACAGCATCTCCGACGATTCTTCGGACTCTTAAACGTCCATCGAACTTGACTCCGGTATTCTTGCTTTATGATTTTTGGTTATCGTAGTTAATCCTACACACTTAACTCAATAATATGGATTATATCAATTAACCCATCAATTGATTTTATCATCAAAATCCGAGATTCAACAATTTGATGTTAAGGTCACCGACGGATGGATTTTGAATTGTGATCGTAGGCACCCGCAAGAGAAACTATTGCTGTAGGACCAATAGATAATTGCAGATTTCTTCCTTCTCCCTCTTAACAATCATGAGGCCAAGCTCAAAATTAAATGGTTGATGACATTAGGTGATATTTTCTGAAATTTTATGAAACTAATTATGAAATTTTACAGTAAGGAGAAACAGGTGACATTGCACGGGAAACGTGGGGGCGACATAACAACGATTTGCACACAACAAATGGAGAAGGTTTTGCATAAAGAATGCAGCGGC
This sequence comes from Musa acuminata AAA Group, assembly GCF_036884655.1. Lineage (NCBI taxonomy): Eukaryota > Viridiplantae > Streptophyta > Magnoliopsida > Zingiberales > Musaceae > Musa > Musa acuminata. The sequence goes on from NC_088359.1 coordinate 16,639,165, forward strand.
TTTTTGGTACAACTTGAGCAGCAAACTAAGGGAGAGCCAATAGAATTTGAAGATCCAAATCTACTTCCTTTGCTTGCTGAATTTTTAAATATATTTGACGAACTGCGCAACCTACCTCTTACCTGTCGGTATGATCATTGTATAACGATCCTTCCAGGCAAATCTTCAGCAAATGCTTAGCCATATCAGTATCCACATCTCTAGAAGGATGAAACCGTATGGGTCTGACAGCACCATGCTCGATATACGGTCTTTGGGATATTAGATGAATGAGGGACTATAGGTACACGGTAACTGAGGATAGACAGGTCCAATGGATTAGATTCCCCTGTATCGTCTGGGGACTACAGCGTAGTGGCCTAGTACATCCGTAGTCGATGAGTCAAGTGAATTATTATAGAGATAATAATTCACTGAGTTAGAAGGAGTTCTGATAGGTATGACTCACGGCCAGCTCGATATTGAGCCTAAAGGGTCACACACATATGGTAGGCATTGCGATGAGTAGAGGTTCGGATATGAGATATCCGACGGAGCCCTTGTCTTATTGGATATCCAATAAGTTGTTAGGACTCTAGCTAGGAGAGTCCTAATTGAGAGGGACATTCATGTAAAACCTACCTAGAGGCCGGCTAGGGTTAGGAGGTTGTTTCTTAGAGAAGAATAAGGAGTTGTAAAGGAATAGGAGTCTTGAGTAGGAGTCTTGTTAGGAGTTGGTTAGAAGTAGGAGTCTTGAGTAGGAGTCCTATTAGGAGTTAGGGTTTAGAAGCCCTATAAATAGTCATGTATTCCTCCTCTTTTCATAAGGAATAGATGAATCTTTTCTGCAGCTTTTGAGCAGCAACTTGGAGGGAGGAACCCCTATAGAGTTCCAAGGAGGTCGATCCCCTAAAGAGATCAACCCCAAGTTTAGAATCTGCAAGGGTTCTAACATAAGCCCCTGAATTATTGGATCCCATGGACGAGATCCAATAAGAGCCCATGAGAGATTATTGGATAGTGTTCCACTAATCTAAAAGGCTTGGGTTATTGGACATCCAATAACCAATAGGCGAGGATCCATTAGGGTTTAACAAGGGACCTCTATAAATATGAGGGATTTAGAGCCTCAAAAGCTAGAGCCTTTGCTTGCCTCTCCTATTCTCCTTCCCCTCTCCACCTCAGAGTAGGCCTGGAGTTTTGAGGAGCATCGTCGCAGCCCTGCTGTGTGTATCACCGCTAGAGAGGAGGACGCTTGACCTCCTTCACCCTCTGCTAAGGATCTGCAAGGAAACTGGGATATATAATCTCCCTAGGTAACACAATCTACTCTATATGCAGTTTTTCAGTTTCACGGATTTTGCGCACCAATCTTCGCACGATGACAAACATCTCTTTGGGAATTGGGGATTTTGTTTTCTTGTTCTTCCGCTGCGCATGTGATGTCACCCCCAAATATTAACCCAACAATAGTATCAGAGCTAGGTTGTTCGTGCGATAGATTGGTTTTAAACTGCGTGTGTTGTGTTTTGGAGAAGCTTTGCGTCAAAATCGTTGACGCAAAAGCAGAAAAGGGTAGCAACTCTTGCTGCCCTCGCTGCCGTCGCAGATGGCAGCACTGCCATCTGCGTGCAGGCAGGCAGCCTACAGCAGTAGCCGCAAGGGCAGCGGCCCCTACGACCGCTGCTCTCGCATGGTGACGCGCCGCAGGGCAGTGGTGCTTGTGTCCGCTGCTCCCGCGGGCAAAAACCTAGCAGGGGTGGTCGCCCGGCGAGGCAACACCGCCTGCGGTCGCTACCTCGCGGGTAGAACCGATCGCAGAGGGGACGACTCCCATAGGGGCGCTTGCCCGCGGAAGCGGTGGTGCCCGCGGGGGCACCCAGCTGAAGGGGCAACGCCGCCACCAGAAGTGCCGCTTGCCGGCGAGGGCAGCGACCTCGCCCTCCGCCGCACAGCCCACCGCCGGCAAGGTGGCGGAGGCGGCGACAGCAGCAGTAGTAGGGGAGGATTAGGGCATTAGGGTTTTCTGGGCAAAAGATAATTTTGCCCCTCGGAATTTGAGAAATTCCAATTTCTGTCTTTTATCTAAATTACAAAAATACCCCTAGGAATTAAGAAATTCCCTATATGTCCTTGATTTCATAAAATACTAATTAATTAAAAAGTTTAGTTGATTATTATTTTTATTATTATCTAGTAGTCCTACATGATGATGATTATTTATACATGTGATATATGATGTGTGGACAGATGATCATGGATCGTATGATGTGTGTACTTGTGATTATTATTATTGGGGTCTGCGAGCCTCCATTATATTTTTCTTTTATTATCAGGCCTGCATGCTTATGATTAAGTTGTAATCACACGAGGAGGTGCAGCGGGAGCGTAGATGCGATAGCGGGACCCATGAGACGGACGATCGCGATGCATGAAGATGCATCGAGATGTCGACAAAACCGATGAGGACGAGATGAACGATCACAGGGCATAAAGATGCACCGTTGCACACATAGATCATGATGTGAGTGATTAGGCCTACTAGCTCGGGCCTAATCACATTAGGTTGTAGTCCATGATCATCTGGTGTGATTGCTTATACACATACTAGATATGTATATATATTTGCATGAGATGTAGATATATATTAAATATGTATATATGTGACATGTCATATTAGGAGACCAAATCATAGAAACATCTCTCTCGATAATATTAAGTCGGTAAACGTGAGGCAATTAGATTGACCCACGTGGCCTTCCATCGTTATAAGTAGGAACCGATTCCCGGTGTAGGTTGAGTTGGTCGAGTCCCTCGAGACTCACCTATATCGCGATTCGCTATCTTGCTTACAACATAGAGATGTCACCGGTGACCTGAGGACATGGTATACTTAGTCGAGTCCCTCGAGGTTATATCATCAAATCAGACTCATCTTGTAACGAAGGTGTTGACTTAACCGAGCATCATGGTTGGTCGAGTACCTTGAGACCATGGTGATTCGAAGGCTGAATAGGATGGGAATCACAAGGAGTTGTGATCGGCAAAAGTTGCCTACCTTTTAGGCTTAGTGTGATTGATCGAGTCCCTCAAGGTTACACTAAGACGCTGATTGGATCCCGATCCCCACAAGAAGTTTGCCGAAGACTTCCGTTTCACGTGCTGAGGGTGTCGCGTGACTCGTTAGTAAAATAGTGGGAGCATATTAAGATCGAAGTCCTTATCTTGATAGTTTATTTCTTGCAAAATCTGCATGTTATTCATTTCTGCTGCATCTTTATTTTCAGAAAATGTCGCTTTCAAATCCCTTACGTGGCATACTTGATGTCAACCACCTCACTAGTCCAAATTATACAGATTGGCTCCGTAACTTGAGAATTGTTCTCATGGTGGAGAAAATCGTGTACGTCCTTGATATGGTGATGCCTACGCCCGAAGAAGGGGCAAGCGAGGATAAGATCACTCATTGTATGAAGTATATTGATGACTCCACTCTTGATCAGTGCTATATGTTGGGCTCTATGACTCCTGAGTTACAGAGACAACATGAAAAGATGGATGCCAAATCTATTCTCCTAAATGTTAGCAAATTGTTTGAGGAACAAGGAAGGACTCAGCGATATGAGATATCCAAGAGCCTCTTCCACGCTAGGATGACTGAGGGGACACCGGTTCAGAACCATGTCCTAAAGATGATTGAGTGGATAGAGAAACTCACAGGTCTAGGAATGGTCCTAGAGGATAACTTGTGTGTGGACATTGTGCTTTAGTCCCTACCAGATTCCTTTTCATAGTTCATAATGAATTTTAATATGAACAAGCTTGAGGTGACTCTCCCAAAGCTCCTCAATATATTGAGGGAGGTAGAGAGTACTATTAAGAAAGAAAAGCTAGTTCTCTACACTGGTGAGACCAGAAAGAAAAGGAAAGCAGAAAGGTCCCTTATGAAGGGAAAGGGCAAGGACAGGCCAAGTAAAGCAAAGGTTGCTAAGAAAGACCTAGCAAAGGACAAAAGCCAGTGCTTCCACTATAGTAAAGATGGGCACTGTAAGAGGAACTGCAAAGAGTACCTTGCAGAAAGGGCAAAACAAAAGCTTGATGAAGCTTCAGGTACATTCATGACCAGTCTCCATTTGATAGACTCTTATGATAACACATGGGTATTGGATACCGGTAGTGCTTATCATATATGCAATTCGTTGCAGGTTCTGGCAAGGCCTAGGAGACTCGAGAGTGGCGAGATGGACCTCAAGATGGGTAGTGGAGCAAAAGTTACTGTAATAGCTGTTGGCGAGTGTTAGAACCCTTGCAGATTCTAAACTTGGGGTTGATCTCTTTAGGGGATCGGCCTCCTTGGAACTCTATAGAGGTTCCTCCTTTGGAGTTGCTACTCAAAGGCTGCAGAAAAGATTCATCTATTGCTTATGAAAAGAGAAGAATACATGGTTATTTATAGGGCTTCTAAACCCTAACTCATAATAGGACTCATACTTAAGACTTTTACTTCTAACCAACTCCTAATATGACTCATACTTAAGACTCTTACTTCTAACCAACTCCTAATAGGACTCCTACTCAAGACTCCTATTCCCTTACAACTCCTAATTCTTCTCTAAGAAAAAACCTCCTACATGAATGCCCCTCTCAATTAGGACTCTCCTAGCTAGAGTCCTAACAGTTTTACATGAATGTCCCTCTCAATTAGGACTCTCCAAGCTAGAGTCCTAACAAACCCGCCCTCTTCAAATCAGCCTTGTCCTCGAGGTTGATGATTCGTGAATTCTAAGAATTTGATCTTCAAGTCGTCATAGTTCTCCCAAGTGGCATCTTCTATTGGTAGGTTCACCCATTGTATTAGCACTTCATTAGTGGGTCATCGTCGTCGAGTCACGATCCGTCGATCAATAATGGCACTTAGCTGGGTCTGGAGTTCTCTTTGGGTAGTAATATTTGGTGGGTGGCTTTGGGTTGTCTCCAAGCACCTATTTAAAACTTCCGTCTAGCTGTTGGTTTGTGAGTGATATGTCGTACTCCTTTTCAATTTAGTACCCTGCATATGGAATAACTTTGTCCAAAATCTGCTCTTGAAGATGCAAGTAGAATTTGTCACAAGCACAATGCGTCCCTTATAGCATAATTCTTTTGAGTCCCGATTGTAATGAGCCACGGAGCTTGGTGCTTCCTCTAATTTTTTTTGTTTCTTCCTGGTCTCCAAATCTTCTTGCCATTCCATCTTAATATCCTCAAGGAAGTCGCTGGTTGGAAGCAAAACGATCGAAAATTCAGCTTGCTCAGGTAGCTGCGAAAGCGCATCTGCAACAACATTCTCTTTCCACCTTTTGTAAGTTATTTTATAATCAAATCCAAGAAGTTTTGTTACCCATTTTTGCTGCTCGGGGGAAGATATCTTCTGCTCCAAGAGATATTTTAGGCTTTTATGGTCGGTCTTGATTTGAAAGTATCGCCTGATCAAGTACGATCTCCACCTCGTTGCTGCGTGCACAATGGTGAGCATCTCCTTATCATATGTTAACATGTTTTGATAGGGGGGAGACAATGTCTTGCTAATGTATGTGAGTGGTCGACCATCTTGCATGAGAACGTCTCTCATTCTGTCTCCAGATGCATCGACCTTAATGATGAAGGGTCGGTTGAAATCTGGTGGCGCTAGCACCGGCGTCGTCATTATGGCTGCCTTAAGTTTGTCGAAGGTAGTGGAGGCTCTGTCCGACCATTGGAAGATATCTTTTTCTAGTAAGGAAGTAAGTGGTGCACTGATCTTTCCATAGTTTTTCACGAACTTACGGTAGTAGCCTGTTAAACCCAAAAAGCCATGTAGCAATTTTATGTTCCTCGGGGTAGGCCAGTTTTGCATTGCTTCAATTTTGAAGGGGTCCACCATCACACCTTCCTCTACTATGATATGCCCAAGATATTTTACATTTTTTTGAAGAAAGTAAAAATTCGTAGTGATCGTTGTGTGTTCGAAAGGCGGTTTTCGGTATGACTTCTTCATACACTCGTATTTGATAATACCCGGATCGAAGGTCAAGCTTTGTGAAGATTTGTGCTCCCTTTCATCTAGCAATTCATCTACTATTGGAATAAGGTATTTGTTTTTGATGGTTATGCCATTGAGAGCTCGGTAATCAACGCATATTCGCCATGTTCCGTCCTTCTTGTGTACAAGTAGCACCGGTGAAAAGTAGAGGTTGCAACTTGACCGAATAACTCCTGTTTCAAGCATCTCTTTTAAAATCCTTTCTATTTCAACATTCTGGAGATGTGGATACCGATATGGCTGAGTATTTGCTGGAGAATTGACTGGAAAAATCATTATACAATTATCAAGCCAACGAGTAAGAGGTAGGTTGTGCGGCTCGTCAAATATATCTGAAAATTCAGCAAGCAAAGGAAATAGGTTTGGAACTTGAAATTCTATTGGCTCTCCTTTAATTTGCTGCTCAAGTTGTACCAAAAAGCCCCTGCATGCTTTATACAAAACCTTCTCCATTTGTTGTGTGCAAATCATCATTACGTCGCCCTCACGTTTCCCATGCAGTATCATCTGTTTCTCCTTACTGTAAAATTTTATAAATAGTTGCATAAAATTCCAAGAAATATCACCTAATGTCATCAACAATTTAATTCTGAGTATGGCCTCATGATCATCAAGAGGGAGGAGGAAGAAATCTGCAATTATCTCTTGGTCCTACAGCAACAGTTTCACTTGCGGGCACCTATGATCACACTTCAAAATCTGTCCGTTGGCGACCTTAACGACAAACCTGCTACAATTCTCAATAGGTAAGTTCATATGGACAACAACCTTACTATTTAGGAAGTTAATAGTGCTGCCCGTGTCGATGAGAACAGTGATCGGTTGTTGTTTGAGAAGGCCTCCAACTTTCATCGTTTGCGGGTTTGAGTAGCCAGCTAGTGTATATACCGTAATTTCGATCGGTTCTGGCTCTTCTTCTGCATCTTTTTCTTCATGTTCAAGGCTCTCTTCTAAATGTTCAATGACCTCTTCTTCTATCGGTTAAATCATAAGAAGTCCTCCTTTACTACAGCAATGCTCACGGCTCCACGGCTCGTCACAATGCCAACATAACCCCTTCGCATATCGCTCCCGAAGCTCTTCTCTTGTTAACCTCTTTGGTGTAGGGACTTGGTCAATAGTAGGGGGGCTGAGTGCTTCAATATTACTGGTTAAGGAGCGACCCTAGTCCTCCGAGCTTCATTGTTCAATTGCTCCTCTTGATGTCGTGCGAAAGAGATGGCTGCCATAAGCATATACGGTTGTCGCACTTTAACTTCTCCTCGGATCTCCGGCTTCAAGCCCCCAATGAAGGTACTCAATAGATGTTTTTGAGACCAATCATGAGTTTGATTAGATAACCTTTCAAACCTAGTTTGGTACTCCTGAATGGTGGAAGTTTGTCGGATCTTTGCTAGTTGTCCATCAATATTCTCATAATCGGTTGGTCTGAAGCGGATCAGCAGTCCTTCTTTGAATTGTTGCCATAAAAGGACTCTATAAGTATGTTCAAACTAGTCAAACCACTGTATAGCATCCCCTTCAAGATGTATAGCTATCATTTTCACCATAGATGCATCCGCGGTTTTGTGGTACTGAAAATATCACTCCGCGCGCGAAATCCAACCAATCGGGTCTCCTTCTTCCCATCTAGGGAAGTCCACTCTCATGCATGGATAGTTGGGTTCAGTCATAGAGCCTCCCCTCCCTTTGAACTCATCTCTTCGAGCCTGGTGCGATTGGGCAAAGCTCTCTCCGTGATATGATTTTTTTAGGCTTAGTGGTCGGCCCAATCTGAGTTCGGCAAAGAGCATCCGAATCTTATCCTCCATTCGTGCCTCCAGGGCTTCGAATTTAGCATTGATTGCCTCCTTAGATGCCATAGTATATGCCTCCAAATCTATGATGTTAAGATCTCTCTTTTGTTGTCAGGTTAAAGGCATGTATAGTTGAGAGAAGTGATGGTCGAAAGGATTGGTGGATCGATGGATGTAGGCTACGATTTAGGCTTGTTTTGTAGCTGTTTTGGGTGCAGTTAGAGGGTGTGGTTTAGTGGAGTTTTAGGGCTATGGATGAATGTTTTGGATCTGTGGTAGATGGTAGCAAAGGTTTGATAGAAATCAATGGAAGTTGCAGCAAGTATGTGCTGTCTTGTAAGAGTAGAATTGTCGTCGAAGAAACAACAGTTTCTCAACGTAATTTCCACCAAAAACTCGAGAGAATTGAGGAGGGAATTGATAGCAAAATTACAGTTTATATGACAGCAAAGATATCTAATTTAATCAAGAAAATTTCGGCTGTATAACAGCAAGGAAATTGGTGCAAGTTGCGAATGCAGAATTCTCGTCGAAAAATTTCAGCGGGTTACGACGAAAATTTGCAGCAATATAAAATCATTTTTAGAGATGAATTTCTTAATAGATTAATCTTAGATGGAAGCCAAGATGATCAATGAAGTGTATAAGAAATTTCATTTAAAAAAGATTGCAAATAGATGGGTTAAGGCAACAATATGCGGCTGAAATTTTTTGCAGCACAGATTTTTAGGTATAGCAGATTGGACGTAAAAGATCAGTGGTTTATATTGAGAATTTTTTGATGAAAACAAAGGGAAATCCACTGTTAGGAAGTGTCAAAGCTATCATAAAAATTTCGTATAGATTTGGATAGAAACAATGTAATATCAAGATCAAACAAACAGTGCTATGCGGCTGAAATTTTACGATGCAGATTTTCAAGTATAGCAGATTTGACGTAAAAGATCAATGGTTTATATTGAGAATTTTTTGAAAAAACCAAAGGGAAATCTGCTGTTAGGAAGTGTTAAAGATGTCATAAAAATTTCATAGAAATTTGGATAGAAAAAGCATAGTAGCAAGATCAAACAGATGGTACTATGCGGCTGGAATTCTGCAATGTATCTTTCGTCGTAGAGATGAAAACTTTGTGACGAAAGGTTTATGCAGCAATATAGGAACAGTTTTTTTTTGGATTTTCGAATAAGAATAACTAAATTGTAGCAGCAGTAAGGTAGGAAACCATAACCTATTGCAATTCAAGGGGAGATCAAAGGATGATCCGCGGTGGTCGAGATGATGGCGGAATTCGGCGATGATCTTTTAAGCAATTGTGGGAATTGCTTTGGGCGGTTGTGGAGGGCTGATGGATGGCAGTGGAAGGGCAGCGAGATGCCAAGAACGCTGCTCTGATACCAGGTGTTAGAACCCTTGCAGATTCTAAACTTGGGGTTGATCTCTTTAGGGGATCGGCCTCCTTGAAACTCTATAGGGGTCGCTAGCGAAACACCAGAGGTACATCTCTAAGCACCTATTTACCACCTCTGTTTGGCCGTCAGTTTGTGGATGATATGATGTGCTCATCTTGAGTTTGGTGCCTTGTAACTGAAATAACTCGGTCCAAAATTTACTAGTGAAGATCCTGTCACGATTACTTACGATGGACCTTGGCATCCCATGCAGTTTAACAATATTTTCTATGAAAATCTGGGCAATACTAGCAGTAGTGTAGGGATTTCTCACAGCACAAAAATGAGCATATTTCGTAAGTCGATCAACCACCACGAGAATCGTGCTTTTACCTTTGGAAGATGGCAGCCCTTCAATGAAGTCCATGGAGATGTCAGTCCACACTGAGTCTGGTATGGGTAGTGGTTGTAGCTTCCCTGGATTTGCCACAGTTTCACCCTTGTTCTGTTGACATATATCACATTGTGCCACATATTCAGCAATAATTTTTTTCATCCCTCTCCAATAAAAATTTTGCTTCACTCTTTTGTAGATTCTTAGGAATCCAGAGTGCCCTGCTGAAGGTATAGAGTGCATTTCATGCAAGATGATTGCGATGCAAGGGGAGTCAGGTATAAGCTCAATGCGACCTTTGTAGCGTAAATCCCTCGAATCCCAAGTGTGGTGGGCTATTGCACTTGGATCCTCCTCCAATTTTTTTATGATCTTGTTGATCTCTGGATCCTTTTTCCATTCTTCCCTAATGTCCTCGAGGAGACTGGTGGTAGGGAGGGAGATGGCTGAAACCTTAGCTTGTTCAGGTAGCCGTGAGAGTGCATCTGCAACAACGTTTTCTTTCCCCTTTTTGTAAATAATTTCATAATCAAATCCAAGAAGTTTGGTTACCCATTTTTGCTGCTCAGGGGATGATATCTTTTGCTCCAAAAAGTACTTGAGGCTTTTATGGTCAGTTTTAATTTGAAATCGTCGGCCGATCAGGTAGGGTCTCCACCTCGTTACTGCGTGTACAATGGCAAGCATCTCCTTATCATATACTGACATGTTTTGATGGGAGGGAGATAATGCCTTGCTAGTGTATGCAAGTGGTCGACCATTTTGCATGAGAACGGCTCCAATTCCGACTCCAGATGCGTCGGCCTCAATGATGAAGGGTCTATTGAAATCTGGTAGCGCAAGCACCGGCGTCGTTGTCATGGCTGCCTTAAGTTTGTCGAAGGCAGCAGAGGCTTTGTCCGACCATTGGAAAGCATCTTTTTTCAGTAAAGAAGTGAGTGGTGCACTGATCTTCCCATAGTCCTTAACAAATTTTCGGTAGTAGCCCGTTAGTCCAAGGAACCCCCGCAGTAATTTCACGTTTGTAGGTTACGGCCAGCCTTGCATTGCCTCAATTTTTGTTGGGTCTACCGCCACTCCTTCTTCTGATATTATATGCCCAAGGTACTCTACTTTTTGCTGGAGAAAGCTGCACTTTGGTTGCTTAACAAAAAGAGTATTCTCCCGAAGGATCGTCAAAACAATCCGTAAATGCTGAAAGTGAGTCTCAAGAGAAGGGCTGTAAACGAGAATATCATCGAAAAATACCAGCACAAATTTACGAAGAAAGCTCCGAAATATATCATTCATGAGACTTTGAAAGGTTGAAGGAGCATTAGTGAGTCCAAAAGGCATTACCAAGAATTCATAATGGCCATCATGTGTGCGAAATGCAGTTTTTGGAATGTCATCATCACATACCCGAATTTGGTGGTAACCGGATCGGAGGTCCAACTTCGTGAAGACTCGAGCTCCTTTCAATTCATCAAGAAGTTCATCCACCACTAGTATTGGGTATTTGTCCTTGACGGTGATGCCATTTAAAGCTCGGTAGTCGATGCACATCCGCCAAGTTCCGTCCTTCTTGCGTACAAGTAGCACCGGTGAGGAATAGGGGCTGCAACTTGGTCGAATCACCCCTGTTTCAAGCATCTCCTTTACGATCTTTTCAATTTCATCTTTCTGGAGGTGAGGATATCGGTATGGTCGAGTGTTCGCTGGTGGCTTGCCCGAAAGGATTGGAATTCGATGGTCATGTTGCCGAGAAGGAGGAAGACCCCGCGGTTCAGCAAATATGTCGGCAAATTCAGTAAGCAATTGGGCAAGATTTTGATCTTCAAATTCTATTTTCTTCCCCTCTGGTTGCTGCTGGAGGTGCATCAAAATGGCACCATTTACCTTGTGTAAAACTTTCTCCATTCGTTGGGTCGAAACAGTGGTAACGTTGCTTCCGCGCTTCCCGCGTAGGATGATCTGTTTGCCCTTACAGTAGAATTTCATAATTAATTTAGAAAAGTTCCAAGAGACATCACCTAGTGTAGTCAGCCATTCGATACCAAGCACTGCCTCATAGTCATCGATTGGTAGGAGGAAGAAATCGGTGATAATTTCTTGGTCTTGCAATAATAGTTTCACCTGCGGGCATCTTTGGTCGCACTTTAGGATTTTGCCGTCGGCAACCTTTACATCGAACTTGCTGTAACCTTCAATATGCAGTGTCATCCGAGCAGCAACCTTACTATTCAGGAAGTTATTAGTGCTACCCGTGTCGATGAGAACAGTGATCGGTTGTTGTTTGAGAAGGCCTCCAACTTTCATCGTTTGCGGATTTGAGTAGCCGGCTAGTGCATGTACCGTAATGTCGGTCGGCTATGGCTCTTCTTCCATATCTTCTTCTTCATGTTCAAGGCTCGCTTCTAGATGTTCAATGACCTCTTCTTCTACTGGTTCAATCATAAGAAGTCTACCTTTTCTACAGCGATGCTCGCGGCTCCACGGCTCGTCGCAATGCCAACATAACCCTTTCGCAGATCGCTCCCGAAGTTCTTCTCTTGTTAACCTTTTCGGTGCAAGGACTCGGTTGATAGTAGGGGGGGCTGAGGGCTTTAGTATTGTAGGTCGTGGAGTGATCCTTGTCCTCCGGGCTTCATGGTTCAATCGCTCCTCTTGAAGTCGTGCGAAAGAGATGGCTGCCATAAGCGTGTATGGTTGTCGCGCCTTAACTTCTCCCCGGATCTCCGGCTTTAAGCCCTCAATAAAAGTCCCCAATAACTGTTTTTCAGACCAATCACGAGTTTTATTAGATAACCTTTCAAACCTGGTTTGGTACTCCTGAATGGTGGAGGTTTGTCGGATCTTTGCTAGTTGTTCGTCAATGTTCTCGTAATAAGTTGGTCCGAAGCGGATCAGTAGTCCTTCTTTGAATTGTCGCCATGAAAGGGCTCCATAAGTGTGTTCAAACCAGTCAAATTATTGTATTGCATCCCCTTCAAGATGTATAGCTGCAATTTCCACCATGGATGCATCCGCAGTTTTATGGTACCGAAAATATCGCTCCGCACGCGAGATCCAACCAATTGGGTCTCCTTCTTCCCATCTAGGGAAGTCCACTCTCATGCGCGAATAGTTGGGGTCGGTCATAGAACCTCCCCTCTCTTGGAAGTCATCTCTTTGGGCATGATTTGATTGATTAGAGCTCTCTCCTTGATGTGATTTCTTCGGGCTTGGTGTTCGGCCCAAACTAAATTCGGTAACGAGAGTCCGAATCTTATCCTCCATTCGTGCCTCAAAGGCTTCAAATTTAGCATTGATTGCATCCTCAGATGCCATAGTATATGACTCCAAATCTGTGATGTTAAGATCTCTCTTTTGTTGACGGGTTAAAGGCATGTATAGGTTTGATAGAAATCAGTGAAAGTTTGCTGCAGAATTGTGTTGTCTTGTAAGAGCAGAATTAACGTCGAAGAAACAGCGGTTTCTCGACGAAATCTTCACAAAAAATTTGAGAGATTTGAGGAGGGAATTGACAGCAATATCTCAGTTTATATGACAGCAAGGATGTCCAATTTAATCAAGAAAATTTCGGCAGTAATAGCAAGAAAATTGGTGTAAGTTGCGATAGCAGAATTCTCGTCGAAAAATTTCAGCAACTTACGATGAAATTTGCAACAATATAGGAACGAATTTTTTTTTTTTTTTTTTTTTCGAATATGGATAACTAAATTGCAGCAGCAGTAAGGTAGGAAACCAGAACCTGTTGCAATTCACAAGGAGATCAAAGGATGATCTGCGGTGGTGGAGATGACGGTGGAATTTGGCGACGATCTTTTAAGCAATTGTGGGAATTGCTTTGGGCGGTTGTGGAGGGTTGATGGATGGCAGTGGAAGGGCAGCGAGATGCCAAGAGCGCTGCTCTGATACCAGGTGTTAGAACCCTTGCAGATTCTAAACTTGGGGTTGATCTCTTTAGGGGATCGGCCTCCTTGGAACTCTATAGGGGTTCCTCCCTCCAAGTTGCTGCTCAAAGGCTGCAGAAAAGATTCATCTATTGCTTATCAAAAGAGAAGGAATACATGACTATTTATAGGGCTTCTAAACCCTAACTCCTAATAGGACTCCTACTTAAGACTCTTACTTCTAACCAACTCCTAATATGACTCATACTCAAGACTCCTATTCCCTTACAACTCCTAATTCATCTCTAAAATCCTCCTAACAGAATGTCTCTCTCAATTAGGACTCTCCTAGTTAGAGTCCTAACAGAGTGTCCCTCTCAATACCTCCTAACAGAATGTCTCTCTCAATTAAGACTTTCCTAGTTAGAGTCCTAACAGAGTGTCCCTCTCAATTAGGACTCTCCTAGCTAGAGTCCTAACAGAATGTCCCTCTCAATTAGGACTCTCCTAGCTAGAGTCCTAACACCCTACATCTGCTTGGTGGAGCTTTTATTGCATTAGATGCATGTTATTTTGTTCCTTCTATTATCAAAAACATTATCTCAATTTCATGTTTGACAATTAGTGGATATAAATTAGTTTTTGAGAACAATGGTTGTTTAATATTATTAGATGATAAGATCATCACGAAAAGAACATTGCATAATGGTTTATTTATGTTTGACACTACTCCACATATCAGGAATATAAATGTGTCCAAGAGGAAACGAGATGAGATGAACAGTGCATACCTATGGCATTATAGGCTAGGTCACATCCATGAAAGAAGGATTCAAAAGTTGCTAAATGATGGATATCTAGATCCATTCGACTACGTGTCAAATGCAACTTGCTAGCCTTGCCTTCGTGGAAAACTAACCAACTCTCCATTTAGTGGAACTAGAGAGAGAGCCACTGAGCTGTTAGAACTCATACATGGTGATGTATGTGGACCCATGTCAACTCATGCCATTGGTGGTTACTCCTACTTCATTACCTTTACTGATGATTTCTCAAGGTATGGATATGTGTACTTAATGAAGTACAAGTCCGAGGCCTTTGAGAAATTCAAAGAGTATAAGAATGAGGTGGAGAACCAGACTGGAAAGAGTATCAAAACTCTTCGATCAAATCGAGGAGGTGAGTACTTAAGTACAGAGTTTACTCAGTTACTCAAGGACCATGGGATATTATCCCAATGGACACCTTCTTATACATCTCAGCTCCATGGTGTCTCTAAAAGGAGAAATCATACGCTATTAGATATGGTGCGGTCCATGATGAGTTTTGCTGACCTACCCATCTCATTCTGGGGATATGCCCTAGAAACCACAGCTTACCTTCTGAACAGAGTTCCAACTAAGTCGGTAGTGTGTACACCATATGAGATATGGAAAGGGAAGAAGCCTGATCTTAAGGTTGTTAAGATTTGGGGCTGCCCTGCCCACGTTAAAAGACACAACCCCCATAAGTTAGAATCAAGGATAGAGCGATGCAAATTTGTGGGATACCCTAAGGAAACTTGTGGGGTATTATTTCTATCATCATGAGGACCAAAAGGTCTTTGTAGCTAAGAGAGCAGTGTTCCTTAAGAAGGAACACATTCATTAGAGTTAGAACCATGCTCAAGAACCACTCTATAGCCCGAGTCTGTTCAGGTACCTAATAAACAAGTTTCAACTTTACGTAGGTCTGATAGAGTATCCCATCCTCCTGATAGATATGTGGGACATATTAGAGGAGAGTGTTGAATCTCGGATTTTGATGATGAAGTCAATTGTCATTTGTTATCTAATCTATATGTTGAGATAAGTGTGCAGGATTAACTACGATGAAAGTAAGATATGCAGCAGGAGTTCGACGGAAGTTCAGACAGTCGTCGGAGGTTCTGCGAGAATAAATCCAAGAAGTCCATGAGCTTGCCAAAGAAGCTCATCGGAACACACCAAGTGGATCATCGCAAGACCAGGAGTTTGCCGACAGTCCGCAGGAGCATCACCGAGGGTTCATTGGATGATCGACGGAAGTTCGCTGAAAGCTCGCCAGAAGAAGCGATTGACGCACTGGAGCAAGTTGCAGTAAATGTCTTAGGAAATATCATAGTTAGCACAATGATTAAGTTGGAAATGGGAGGTGATCCAATTAACTTAATCTTCGGGCAATTGGGCCCCTGAAAAACCCAAATTGAGCCGAATGGATCAACCCATTCGGACCCTGATTTCTGCCAGGCGGTTGAACCGCCCCAGCCAGGAGGTGGCACCGCCTGAGCTCAGTCTTTGAGCTCTAGCAGCAGGTGCAACCGCCTCAGTCAGGCGATGGCACCACCTGAGCTCGGTCTTCGAGCTCTAGCAGGAGGTGCAACCACCTCAGTCAGGCGGTGGCACCGTTTGAGCTCGATCTTCGAGCTCTGGCAGGAGGTGCAACCGCCCCTGACAGGAGGTGGCACCGCCAAGAGGCTCAGTCTTCGAGCTCTGCCAGGCGGTGCAACCGCCTCTGTTAGGAGGTGCAACCGCCAGATCCCGGAATTCCGGGAATTTACAGTTTTGAGCTCGAAATTCAAACTGGGTTGGGGCCTATAAATACTCCACCCTTTCAGCACTAAAAGAACACCAAAAACACACCGAAATCCTGATCTTATTCTGTGAATTTTAGAGCTCAAAATTGTTGTAAAGGCCAAAAGTTCTTCTCCCTCTTTTCTTCAAAGTTCTGAGCTTTAAAGAGAGGAGAGAAAATTCTAAAAGGGTTGTCTCCTAAGCCCGTCAAAAGGAGTGAAACTGTAAAAGGGTGGTTGGCCTTCGCTTATTGAAGGAAGGCCTCTAGTAGAAGTCGATGAACTCGTCGATGGAGGAAGCCAAAAGTGGATGTAGGTCAAGATTGACCGAACCACTCTAAATCTCGGTTTGCATTTACTTTGAGCATCTTATCCTTATTGCAAACCTCCTCAATAGCTTACTTCCTTCTGCACATTTACGGTCGTGTTTTAAAGTTCAGTATTTTCTGAATCGACGTTTAGACGTAAATCAGTTTTATCGTACGAACATCATATTTCAGTTTGCGCTTACATTTTAACTTTCATCATAACTGCAAAATGCTTTCATAGATTTCCTTTAACTACATCTCGTTTGATTACAAGTTCAAGAGATTTATGAATCGGCTTTTCTACCGAAATCGCTTTTATCATACGAACACCTTTTTAATCGTCGAAAGATTTCCGCTGCACTAATTCACGCCCCCCTTAGTGCTCTTGATCCTAACAATTGGTATCAGAGCGAGGTTATCTCTCAAATGGATTAAAACCCAAGAGAGATGGCATACGCCGGAAATCAAGAGGGCCATTCTATTATACGTCCACCCATGTTCAATGGGACGGACTACACCAATTAGAAAACCTGAATGAGGATCTTTCTTATTTCTATGGATTTTGAACTTTGGAATCTTGTCAAAAATGGATTTTCGAAGTCTTCTCTTCCAATGATCGATTGGAATGAATAGGAGAAGGCTTTCGCTCTTAATGCAAAGGCTATAAATGCCTTATTTTGTGCGCTTGATAAAAACGAGTTCAACCGTGTTTCGGTTTCTGAAACTACATTTGATATTTGGCACACACTCGAAGTGATTCACGAAGGCACAAGTAGAGTGAAAGAGTCAAAAATCAATCTTTTGATTCATTGTTTCAAACTTTTCCGGATGAAACCGAGTGAGACTATTGGCGACATGTTTACCCGTTTCACAGATATCGTCAACGGTCTAAAAGGACTCGGAAAAAGTTTTTCGGGTTTTGAGCTCGTAAATAAGATTCTAAGATCCCTTCCTAAGAGTTGGGATCCTAAAGTCACTGCTATTCAAGAGGCGAAAGATCTAAACAACTTCCCTCTTGAAGAACTAATCGGGTCATTAATGACTTACGAGATGACTTGCAAAGCTCATGAAGAGCAAGAAAACATCCTTCCAAAGAACCGGAAGGATATGGCACTTAGAACTTCAGAAGATCACTTGAGAGAAAACTCTAGTGATGAGGACTGTGACGATGACTTGACACTTCTAACAAGAAATTTTAAAAAATTCATTAAAAGAAACAAGTTTAAGAATGAAACAAAAAATAAATTTGATCCCAAGAAGGACCAAGTTATTTGCTATGAGTGCAAAAAGCCGAGACACTATAAGAGTGATTGTCCCCAAGTCAAAAATAGAACATCAAGAAAAGGCACTCAAAGCAACGTGAGATGACTCGAGCGCATCCGAATAAGAGGAGTCCAATACCGAGCAAGTTGCTCATTACCCCTTAATGGTGTTGAATCTCGGATTTTGATGATGAAGTCAATTATCATTTGTTATCTAATCTATATGTTGAGATAAGTGTGCAGGATTAACGATGATAAAAGTAAGACATGCAATAGGAGTTGCGCCGGAGTCAGGACAATGATCACGTTGGGAGTTCGAGAGTTCGACGAAAGTTCGGACAGTCGTCGGAGGTTCTACGGGAACAAATCTGAGAAGTCCATAAGCTTGCCAAAGAAGCTCGTCGGAACTCGCCAAGTGGATCGTCGCAAGTCCAGGAGTTTTCCGGAAGTCCGCAGGAGCATCACCGAGGGTTCATCGGATGATCGACGGAAGTTCGCTAGAAGCTCGCTAGAAGAAGCGATTGACGCACCGGAGCAAGTTGTAGTAAATGTCTTAGGGAATATTGTAGTTAGCACAATGATTAAGTTGGAAATGGGAGGTGATCCCATTGACTTAATCTTGGGGCAATTGGGCCCCTGAAAAACCCAAATTGGGCCGAATGGATCAACCCATTCGGACCCTGATTTCTGCCAAGCGGTTGAACCGCCCAAGCCAGGAGGTGGCACCGCCTGGGCTGAGTCTCTGAGGGAGACTGGGCGGTGCAACCGCCCCAGCCAGGAGGTGGCACCGCCTGGGCTCAGTCTCCGAGCGAGACTAAGTGGTGCAACCTCCCCTGATAGGAGGTGGCACTGCTTGAGCTCAGTCTTCGAGCTTTGCCAGGAGGTGCAACCGCCTCAGTTAGGCGATGGCACCGCTTGAGCTCGGTCTCTGAGCTCTGGTAGGAGGTGCAACCGCCCCTGACAGGAGGTGGCACCGCCCAGAGGCTTAGTCTTCGAGCTCTGCCAGGCGGTGCAACCGCTCCAGTCAGGAGGTGCAATCGCCAGATCCCGGAATTCCGGGAATTAACAGTTTTGAGCTCCAAATTTGAACTGGGTTGGTGGCTATAAATACCCCACCCATTCAGCACTGATAGCAGACAATATACACCGAAATCTTGATCTTGTTATGTGATTTTTAGAGCTCAAAATTGTTGTAAAGGCCAAAAGTTCTTCTTCCTCTTTTCTTTCAAGTTCTAAGCTTTAAAGAGAGGAGAGAAAATTCTGTAAGGGTTGTCTCCTAAGCCCGTCAAAAGGAGTGAAACTGTAAAAGGGTGGTTGGCCTTCACCTATTGAAGGAAGGCCTCTAGTTGACATCGGTGACCTCGTCGGTGGAGGAAGCCAAAAGTGGAGTAGGTCAAGATTGACCGAACCACTCTAAATCTCGGTTTGCATTTACTTTGAGCATCTTATCTTTACTGCAAACCTCCTCAATAGCTTACTGCCTTCTGTGTTTTTACGAACGTGTTTCAAAGTTCAGTGCTTTCTGAATCGACGTTTAGACGTAAATCAGTTTTATCGTACTAACATCATATTTCAGTTTGCGCTTACGTTCTGATTTCCATCATAACTGCAAACTGCCTCTATATCTTTGCTTTAACTGCATCTCGCTTCATCTCATGTTAAAGTGGTTTACGAATCGGTTTTCATACCGAAATCGCTTTTATCATACGAACGTCTTATTTCAGTTTGCGCTTATATTCTGATTTTCATCATAACTGCAAACTGCCTTCATAGATTGACTTTAACGTCATGTCGCTTGATCTTAAGTTAATGTAATCTTAGAATCAGCTTTCACACCGAAATCATTTTTATCGTTCGAATGTTTTTTATCGTTGAAAGATTTTCGCTGCACTAATTCACCCCCCCTCTTAGTGCTCTTGATCCTAACAATTGGTATCAGAGCGGGGTTAACTCTCAAACAGATTAAAACCCAAGAGAGATGGCATACGCCGAAAACCAAGAGGGTCATTCTATTACACGTCCACCCATGTTCAATGGGACGGACTACACCTATTGGAAGACCCGAATGAGGATCTTTCTTATTTCAATGGATTTTGAACTTTGGAATATTGTCGAAAATGGATTTTCAAAGTTTTCTCTTCCAAAGATCGATTGGAATGAATTGGAGAAGAAGGCTTTCGCTCTTAATGCAAAGGCTATGAATGCCTTATTTTGTACGCTTGATAAAAATGAGTTCAACAAGTGTTTCAGTTTGTGAAACCGCATTTGATATTTGGCACACACTCGAAGTGACTCACGAAGGCACAAGTAGAGTAAAAAGAGTCAAAAATCAATCTTTTGTTACATTCTTTCGAACATTTCCGGGTGAAACCAAGTGAGACTATTGGCAACATGTTTACCCGTTTCACGGATGTTGTCAATGGTCTAAAAGGACTTGGAAAAAGTTTTTCGGATTTTGAGCTCGTAAATAAGTTTCTAAGATCCCTTCCTAAGAGTTGGGATCCTAAAGTCACTACTATTCAAGAGGCGAAAGATCTAAACAACTTCCCTCTTGAAGAACTAATCTGGTCATTAATGACCTACGAGATGACTTGCAATGCTCATGAAGAGCGAGAAGACTTCCTTCCTAAGAACAGGAAGGATATGATACTTAGAACTTCAGAAGACCACTTGAGAGAAAACTCAAGTGATGAGGATTGTGACGATGACTTGGCACTTATAACAAGAAAATTTTAAAAATTTATTAAAAGAAACAAATTTAAAAATGACACAAAAAATAAACTTGAACCCAAGAAGGACCAAGTTATTTGCTATGAGTGCAAAAAGCCGGGACACTACAAGAGTGATTGTCCCCAAGTGAAAAAGAGAACATCAAAGAAGAAGGCGCTCAAAGCAACATGGGATGACTCAAGCGCGTCCGAAGAAGAGGAGTCCAACACCGAGCAAGTTGCTCATTACGCCTTAATGGCCATCGGAGAGGAGGTAACGAATTTAATAGATGCAGATTTATCATTTGATGAATTATTAAATGCCTTCCATGACTTATTTGATGAATGCAAAATTATTAGTAGAAAATATAAATTGCTAAAAAAGGAGCATGATAGTCTTACTTGTAATTTTGATAAGTTAAAAATTGAATATCATGATAGTTTAAGTTCATGCATAAAATGCCATGATCTAGAAACTCTCCAAAAGGAAAACTTGCTACTTAAGGACACCTTGAAGAAATTCTAGGTTAGTAGCAAGTCATTGAACATGATCCTTGCAAACAAGGGTCACGTTCCCAAAAGAAGTGGAATCGGATTTGTGAGAAGTCCTCACCAAAATCCAACCACCTTCATAAAAGGCCACATCTTACATGTTCGACACCAAAGCAAATGCAACTTTTGTTGCAAACTTGGACACAAAACGTATTATTGTCCATTCAAGAAAATAAGTCCGAACAAATTAATTTAGGTTCCTAAAGGAATCATGATAAATTCTATGCAACATGATAAACAATGTAGATCTATTTTTGAGGCACCCAAAAGCAAATGGGTACCTAAAAATCATCCTTTCTTGTAAAGACATAAAAAATTATAAGCTGGAGCAAGAAATAATATCCTGCTCCTTGGATTCTCGATATTCATGACCCGAGATCCAAAAAGAACTCGCGATGCTCTAATAAACAGATGGAGATTAGAAAATTAAAATCACAAATGCGATTTAGATACAATCCTATTTGATTTCTCAGAATTGGAAACCCATGATTCTCAATTCACATATCCTCTGGATTTTCGAACCCATCGATTTCATCCGTTCGTAACTTTCGAATCCAACTCTATATCATGAACTGACTAAGTTTGTCATGAACTTGCAAGGCTTACCAACTTGAACAAACTGTCATAAACATGTGTACGACATTGAGAGTATGCACGTCAAAAGATCTATCTTGATCGTGCAAAAGTTCTTATCTTAAAATGAAAAATCTTACATAATTACGTAAGTAAAGTTGATTGCTCCACAAATAAAAATTCATCTCAAAGTCAAAAATCAGACCACACAGCAGTCAGAACCATGCTCACTGCCCGCAGCGGTAGCACCGCCCCAGTTGGAGGTAGCACCTCCGGCTGTCACGTGTTGCAAGCGGTTGCACCGCCCCAGCCAGAGGTGCAACCGCCCGCAACTCTGCCCTTTTTAACCCGACCTAGGGCCGACGGTGGAACCGACCCCAACTCACTCCCTTCCCCTCTTTACTCTTCCAAAGCTTCTCCACCTCCATTTCTCCCCTCATAGCATCCCAAATACTCCTCATTTCGAAGCAAAAGATCAACAATCTTTCCCCCTCTTGAAGATCTCACTAAGGTATTCTCTAAGAAGCCCTTAAATTCTATTTTTGATTCATTTACTCTTGCTCATTACTATCCTCCTAAATAGTAGTAGTTATGGGGTCTAGAAGATCCTCAAGGGACAAAGGGAAGAGGAGATTAGTGAAAGGTTTTGATCTTACCCTTTTCGATTCAAAATATCATGCTGAAAAGTTTTCCTCTTTCGAACTTAGGAGTGTCAATAAGGGAAAACATGTAGATTTAAATGAACTAAGAGACTTAGAGATAATCCAATGGTTTGCAAACTTAGATCTACTCCCTATTTTACAAATTAATGAACCCATCTATCCAAGACTTGTTAAATTGTTTTACAACAACATACAAATAGATGAAGAAGAAAGAATGTCTACCTATCTCTTAGGACAACACATCTCCATTACGGATAAATTCATTTGCGACATGATAGGCATTCCTATAAAAAGTAGAGGACTTTACTTTAGAGGATCATGGGATGATGAAACTGTTGGGACAACATATGTTGAAGCCTTAGGAACAATTTTCGCCAATCCCAACTTAACATTTGTTTCTAAAAGTTGTGAACATCTACTGCCACTAAACACTAAGGTACTTCATCATATCCTAACTAGCATCATTCTCCCTAAACAATACCATCATGATGAAGCAAGCCAATTAGAATTAGGAATTATGTATTTGATCATGAAAGGACATGACATCTGTCTTGGTTATCTTATCCAGCAAAACATGTTAGAACTATCTAAGAAAGACATGATGCTTCCATATTGTGGTATAATCACTAGAATACTGAAAGCCTACGATATTCTAATACCACCAGAAGAAGAAGTAATAAAAGTAGATAGGTTTAGCATAATAAATAAAAATCTACTTCACCGATTAAGATGTGTTTATAGAAACATTAACTGTGTTAGAATGCCTAGAAGAATCGATCCCCCTCAACCTGAATTAGAATCGAAAACACCAGTCTTTAGGAGTACTCAATCTCCTCTGATCTGTCCCTTTGAGGAAACATTCATTTGAGCCAGCTCATACATCATCTGTCGAAGATATTGGGATTCGGATGTACCGATTTGAACAAAGACAAGAACGTCTTGAACATCGACAAGATCAAATCCTATCTGAGCTGCAGCAAATTCATTGACAATTTGACTCTTTATTTAGGCACTTTAATTTTCCACCTCATGAATGAGCTTGTATATATATGAACACAATCGCCTATTGTTATTGTAAACTCCTTATGTTACTCACCATGATGCCCTTTGCCTTGATCATTGATATGGTTGCCTGATGTATTTATTTGTGAGCATATGCAGAGTTACAAACATCTCTCATTGTTTAATCTCGTTATTCATTATCGGATTTTACATTGAAACTAAATGTTTTTATAACTATTTTGAAAACCTTGTGCCTTGGTTTCCATGATAAATATAATTTGAGAAAATGATATACCAATGCAGTTGATGAGTCATGACATTGCCATGATATTATTATTGTCATAACACTAAACATCAATTAGCTGATATTTTTACAAAACCTCTAAGTGAAGAACAATTTGATTTCATAAGAAGAGAATTAGGAATGTTGATGTGTCCGAGTACATACACTAGTTAAAATTATCTTTCGGACTTTATTGAATGATCAAATCACTTGACTGCCATTACATGCCTAAATAACATGTTGGAAATTATGTGTTGAATACAAAAATTTCCATAACAATAAGCATGTTTTGTCTTCATGATTGTATTTGAAAATCTATAGCATAGTCTTATCCGAATGCATTAAAAGTGTTAATTTCATTTTCGGATTCGCTTAACAATTGGTATCCTAAAAATCGGATTTTCTCATACACTTATATGAAAAATATTTTTCTGAAATGGATTTGATGAAATGATTCCTACTTATGAATTTCATCTTGAAATATGGATGATAATGTTTTTACTTGCAAAGATTTGCTTCACATACATATCTTGATACCTGAAGCATGATTTAATCTCTCAACAGTTTTAACTTAACTCAAAGTAAACTCACAAATAGCTGGTATCACAAATGGCCTTCCTCCTTCATGCAAAAAGATTATAACAAATAAAAAGGAAGAAGTATTCAAAGTGATCTACATATCATGCTTGTACAATTGATTTCCTATCACTTACTATTGGAAAACAACTTGAACCTAGTAAAGGCATGAACAACTATCACACTTATGCTCAAAATTTGCTTATATTGTTCTCCTGGTATCATAATTACCATGCTTTTTGTTGATGACAACGGGGGAGAAATATATGAGTATTAATGCCATGCTTGCATCACCAAGAGATGCTATGATTGCTATAATTTGCATTTTGACTTGTTTGAATCATGTCAAGATATCAAACAAAAAAAACTTGCATCGTAATTTTACATATTGATATCTTACCATATGATGAAATGTGTGCATCATGTAATGATATCAAAATCTTACTTCGCAGTTTTACATGTTGATATCTTACAATATGATGAATTGCTACTATTACCATCATTCAAACTTGTAATGTAAAATTTGAAAATGAATGTCAAGCCTTGACATCATCTTTAGAGAGATACATCATGATGGGAATCATGATGGGAGTATTGATAAGTTTAAATGATTTTAACTTATCAATATGTCTCTTGAATTCAAAGGTTTTGAATTCAAAAATGACTTATCTCAAGTATGGCATATAGATAGGGGGAGTTAAGGTTAACTCCATTATCAATTGATTGTCATCATCAAAAAGGGGGAGATTGTTGAATCTAAGATTTTGATGATAAAGTCCATTGTCATTTGTTATCTAATCTATATATTGAGATAAGTGTGCAGGATTAACTACGATGAAAGTAAGACATGCAGCAGGAGTTGCGCCGGAGTCAGGACAATGATAACGTTGGGAGTTCGAGAGTTCGACGGAAGTTCGGACAATCGTCGGAGGTTCTGCAGGAACAAATCCGAGAAGTCCATGAGCTTGCCAAAGAAGCTCGTCGGAACTCACCAAGTGGTTCGTCGCAAGTCCAGGAGTTTGTCGGAAGTCCGTAGGAGCATCACCGAGGGTTCATCGGATGATCGACGGAAGTTCGCCGGAAGCTCGCCGGAAGAAGCGATTGACGCACCAGAGCAAGTTGCAGTAAATGTCTTAGGGAATATCGTAGTTAGCACAATGATTAAGTTGGAAATGAGAGGTGATCCCATTGACCTAATCTTGGGGCAATTGGGCCCCTGAAAAACCCAAATTGGGCCAAATGGATCAACCCATTCGGACCCTGATTTCTACCAGGCGGTTGAACTGCCCAAGCCAGGAGGTGGCACCGCTTGGGCTGAGTCTCCGAGGGAGACTGGGCGGTGCAACCGCCCTAGCCAGGAGGTGGCACCGCCTGGACTCAGTCTCCGAGCGAGACTGGGCGGTGCAACCTCCTTTGACAGGAGGTGGCACCGCCTGAGCTCGGTCTTCGAGCTCTGCCAGGAGGTGCAACCGCCTCAGTCAGGCGGTGGCACCGCCTGAGCTTGGTCTCCGAGCTCTGGCAGGAGGTGCAACCGCCCCTGACAGGAGGTGGCACCGCTTAGAGGCTCAGTCTTCGAGCTCTACCAAGCGGTGCAACCGTTCCAGTCAGGAGGTGCAACCGCCAGATCCCGGAATTCCGGGAATTAACAGTTTTGAGCTCCAAATTTGAACTAGATTTGGGGCTATAAATACCCCACCCATTCAGCACTGATAGCAGACAACATATACCGAAATCTTGATCTTGTTCTGTGATTTTTAGAGCTCAAAATTGTTGTAAAGGCCAAAAGTTCTTCTCCCTCTTTTCTTCCAAGTTCTGAGCTTTAAAGAGAGGAGAGAAAATTCTGTAAGGGTTGTCTCCTAAGCCCGTCAAAAGAAGTGAAATTGTAAAAGGGTGGTTGGCCTTCACCTATTTAAGGAAGGCCTCTAGTTGACGTCGGTGACCTCATCGGTGGAGGAAGCCAAAAGTGGAGTAGGTCAAGATTGACCGAACCACTCTAAATCTCGGTTTGCATTTACTTTGAGCATCTTATCTCATGCCCAACGTGATAATGATGATGACTTTGCATTTCATACAAGAAAACTTTATGGGTTAAGATTTATTTTTTATCCAAATCATGATCTTGATTTCTCGATATTTGATACATGAGATTTTTCTATGAATCAATATCTTATTTTTGAGCTCCCATGTTTCTTTTTGTTATTTACTAAAAAGGAGATTTGTCAAAATAAATCATGTCCTTTAGTATTCATGTATTTATGGCTTATATGCCTTGTAATGATTGAAATATTTTGTACTATTGTATCCTTCCCTTCCCTTTGACAATGACAAAGAGGGAGAAAAATTGCTAGCTTGCACATTTCAAAGGGAAGCAAAGAACTTGCTAGCTTGCACTTCTCAAAAGAGAAGAAAAATTTGCTATCTTAAACATCACCAAGAATTGCTAGCTTGTAATATCAAGAGAAGCAAAAGTGCTATCTTGCCTATCTCAAAAAGAAAAACAAGCTAACTTGCACATCTAGCAAAATTTACAAACTTGCAAAACTCAAAATTATTCCTAGCTTACATGTTGTAAAATGATGTAAAATTTTGCTGGCTTATGCTTTGCCAAGAAAGCAAAAAATTATACTTCTCAAAAGAGAAGAAAGAAAATTACTAGCTTGCATTATGATAAAACTTGATATTATGTTTATAATGCAATGATTTGAAATTATATATCAAAAACTTGCAAGATGCACTTCTCTTTTTCGTTGATGACAAAAGGGGAGAAGTTATGATAATGATCATGCATGGAATGATGTATTGAAATTTTGATTATGCATGATTTTATGATGACATGTTGCTTGGATTAATAATTAAAATTGTCTTGACTTGAATTCATTTTGAATTCAAGATTCATCTCACATATGCCATATTAATAGGGGGAGTTTAGTTTAAACTACATCATCAATTAGTTGTCATCATCAAAAAGGGGGAGATTATTGAATCTCAGATTTTAATGATGAAATCAATTGATGTGTTAGTCATCTAATATGCGTTTAAATGACGCAGGACTAGCTTCGACCAAGGAGAGGCAAATTGATTAAAGCAAGAAGAATCAAACATTGTGTCGGAGTGAACATGTCAGAAGATTGGACATCGGGCCAGAGGATCGGTCGACGTATCGGTAGAAGGTTTCATGCCATAAGTTTGGGCATTGGGCCAAGAAGATCAAACATTGCGCCACGAAGATCGGATGCTGCGGGAAGACAACATGCCGATTAAGCAATATGCTAAAGGAGAGGACAATGCACCAAAGGATCGGAAGAAGCGCCGAATGAACCAATGACATGTCGAACAACATAGGATTCATGCTTGTAATAATTTATCTAGATCGAGTTAGTATAGGTCTAATTAAGTCGGTATTGGGGTGAAACAATGCCAACTCAATTAGGGGTCAATTGGGCCTGAATCAGGTCTGAAGTGGGCCTATTGTTTGACCCATTTAGGGTCCTACAACAGGGTCTAGCAGTGGTACCACCCAGACAGTCTTCAAGATTGTGTCAAGCGGTGGTACCGCTAGAATGGGTGGTGGTACTACCCAGACACAATCTCCCAGACTATGTTAGGCGGTAGTACCGCTAGATTGAGTAGTAGTACCACCTAGTATCAGTGTTGCAGGCGGTGGTACCGTCCAACACAAGTGATGCGGTACTACCGCTAATACTCAGGAAACCCGGGATGAGACCTTTTTTTGCTCTAATTTTGAAGTTATTTGGGGTCTATATATACCCCAACTATTCCTGCATGGAGTAGCAATAATTGAGCATAAAATTGAGTTGAAAAAAAGGGGGAAAGAATACTTAAGAAAAATTGGGAAACTCTCTTAGGATTTAGGATCACTTCTTTCTAGTATTTAGAAGTTCATCTAAAAGGAGAAGTGAGGTCTAAGAAAGAGAGGCTTGTAAAGGTTGTCTCTTAAACCTATAAAAAGGAGAAAGAGTGTAAAAAGATAGTTGATATTCGTCAATTAAAGGAAGATCATTAATGGATGTCGATAGCCTCAACGGAAGAGGAATTAAGAGTGGATGTAGGTCACGATGACCGTGCTAGTCATAGGTACCCAACAATCCAATCACGTGAGTGATTGCACGTGTGACACAGATTCTTTTTGCTTATTATATTTTAGTATTTATCATTTTATATTGACTGTTTCATATATGCATGTATATATTGTGATGTCCTTAGATCTGTGCAATGGGAATCGGATCGTGATGAGATCACGATAATGAGATCGATTCACCTTTAAAAACAGATCCTAAATATTCCCGGTCATAGGTTACTCGAGAGGGATATTGTGACAACCGGACAAACTAGTGTGCTGTATACCCGTCCATATGATAGATGCAGCTGGTCTCATAGCTGCTCGTGTAGGGATACTAGGGATACAGTACAGGTGCTCATTAGAGAATGAGTTTACTGATTGATCCGCTTACGGAATGCTGGATGGTTGATGATGCCTTATTGTCAGATAGCGATTCCGTAGTCTTAGTGGTGTATCTGGTCCTTAGACTTGAGACACCAAGGATGTCCTATATGTGTGCTCCACTCTTTAATACCAGACTTATATGTTTCGATGTTCCAGATCTAGTACAACTGGTCATTGGGAGTGACGGTCGACCTTACGAGGGTTATTAAGTGTCGATAGAGGATCATCCACTCTTAGCATCATGAGAGAAATATCTCATGTGTTCTTGCTCACACAAATCCTTGGCCAGGGTCATTCGGATTAAGAGAGAAAGAGTACTCCGGGAGAATCCGATTAGAGCGAGACTCGAGAAGAAATCGTATGGGTCTGATAACACCATGCCCGATATATGATCTATAAGATATTAGATGGATGAGGTACTATAGGTATACGGTAACTGAGGACAGACAGGTCCAATAGATTGGATTCCCCTATATCATCTGGGGGCTACGGCATAGTGGCCTAGTACGTCCGTAGTCGATGAGTCGAGTGAAGTATTATAGAGATAATAATTCACTAAGTTAGAAGGAGTTTTGATAAGTATGACTCACGGCTAGCTCGATATTAGGCCTAGAGGGTCACACACATATGGTAGGCATTACGATGAGTAGAGGTTCGGATATGAGATATCTGCCGGAGCCCCTATCTTATTGAATATCCAATAAGCCCTTGAATTATTGGATCCCATGGACGAGATTGAATAAGAGCCCATGAGAGATTATTGGATAGAGATCCACTAATCTAAAAGGCTTGGGTAATTGGATGCAGATCTAATACACACTAGGGGAGGATCCATTAGGGTTTGATAGGGGACCTCTATAAAGAGGAGGGATTCAGTAGTTCATAGGCTAGAGCTTTTGCTTGCCTCTCCAATTCCCCTCCCCCTCTCCACCTCAGAGTAGGCCTGGAGTTTTGAGGAGTGTCGTCGTAGCCCTACTGTGTGGATTACCACTAGAGAGGAGGACGCTTGACCTCCTTCACCCTCTCCTAGAGATCTGCAAGGAAACAGGGATATATGATCTCCCTAGGTAACATAATCTATTCTATACGTAGTTTGTTTCATGGATTTTTGCGCACCAATCTTCACATGACGATGAACATCTTTTTAGGAAATTAGGGATTTTGTTTTTTCTTGTTCTTCCGCTGCGCATTTGATGTCGCCCCCAAGATTTCCCAATAGACCGAACCACTATAAAACTCGATTTGCATTTCTATTTGTGTAATTTACCTTTATTGCAAACTACCTTACTTGCTTTAATTTCTAACTCTACACTTCCGTATGCTTTCAAAGTTAATTATTTCCTATACGGGCTTTGTCGAAACATTTTTTATCGAATAATATTTTCAAATCGACACCATTTTTATCCGCTGCACTAATTCACTCCACCCCACCTCTTAGTACCGACTCGATCATAACTTTATTTCTATTATGTCAAGGAGCAAAAGGTCTTTGTAACCAAGTGAGCGGTGTTCCTTGAGAAAGAATACATTCTTAGCGGAGACAGTGGGAGCATGATAAAGTTAAGCGAGGTTGGAGAACCTAGCTCAAGCACCATTCCATAACCAGAGTTTGTTCAGGTACCTATCACACAAGTTTCAACTTTATATAGGTTCGGTAAAGTGTCTCATCCTCTTGAGAGATATGTGAAACATATCAGAGGAGCAGATGTTGAGGATATTGATCCTCAAACATACGAGGAGGCTATTACAAGTATAGACTCCGAGAAGTGGTAAAAAGCTATGAATTTTGAGATGGATTCCATATACTCCAACTAGGTTTGGAACCTAGTTGATGCACCCGAGGGTATTATACCTATTGGCTGCAAGTGGATCTTCATGAAGAAGATCAGAGTAGATAGAAAAGTAGAGACCTATAAAGAAAGGCTAGTGGCTAAGGGGTATCGTCAAAGGTAAGGTGTTGATTATAACGAAATCTTCTCACCCATAGCTATGCTGAAATCCATCCGAATCTTAGCTCCATTACAACTTTCTGAAATCAGTTCCCCAAAGAAGGAAGTTAGTGTTTTTATGTCCTATGGCGAATACAAAGGTGAATTAGACAATGGTGGTCATGTTATGGCTCTAGTAGTAGTAGAGGAAAATGAACAACACAAGGAGACACCAGCAATCATGAAATAAATCCTGGAGGAGTTCAAAGATGTTATACTAGAAGAGATTCCACATGACCTTCCACGTTTGATAGACATCCAGCATTATATTGATCTTATTCTAGGGGCTATTCTACCTAATAAGGCAGCCTATAGAATGAGTCCCAAGGAGCATAGAGAACTTCAAAGATAAATGGATGAGTTGATGGAAAAGGGATTGATTCGGGAGTACATGAATCATTGTGCAGTTCCAACCTTGTTGATGTCTAAGAAGGATGGTTCTTAGAGAATGTGTGTGGACAGTTGCACCATCAACAAAATCATAATGGACTATCATTTTCCTATTCCAAGGTTAGATGATTTACTTGATCAATTGTGTGGTGCTTATATTTTTCTCTAAAATTGATTTGAGGAGTGGCTATCACCAAATAAGAATGAGGCATGAAGATGAGTGGAAAACAACATTTAAAACTAGAGAAGGCTTATATGAATGGTTGGTTATGCCATTTGGGCTATCTAATGCTCCTAGCACATTCATGAGATTTATGAATCACATACTTAAGCCATGCATTGGAATATTTGTTATAGTTTATTTTGACGATATATTGGTGTACAGCAAGAGTGAAGAGGAGCATATGAATCATTTGAAAGAGATCTTTCTTATTTTAAGACAACAAAAGCTTTATGCTAAGCTAAAGAAGTGTGATTTCTTTACTTCTAGTGTGGTGTTTTTGGGATATGTTGTTTCAAAAGATGGAATCATGATGGATCAAAGTAAGGTAGTCACTATTCTCAATTGGCCAACACCTGCTTTATTGCATGATGTGAGGAGTTTCCATGGCTTATTATTAAACTGATAAGAACAGATACTACACTTGATCTTAGCCAAAAGGCCGAGAGAGGCACAAATGATAAGGCAATGCATATGGTAAATTGGGATAGCATTTGCAAACCGAAAGATGAAGGGGGGCTAAATTTGAGAAATACTAGAGATTGGAATCAAGCATGCCTGGTACAACAATTGTGGGATCTTTTGCAAAACAAATGTTCCTTATGGTCACAATGGGTTTCTGCTATGTATCATTCAAAGGAATCAATCTGGGAAATTTCAACAAGAACATACCACTCTTCAGCTTGGAAAGGAATTTTAAAGGCAAGGAATTGGCTAATCAAACACATTTCTTATGCAATCTCTTCTGGAACTAGTACTAATATGTGGTACGATCCTTGGGTGAATGGGAAGAGTATATTTCAATTATATGGCGACAGAATACGAAAAGATCTTGGGGCTCCCAAAGATTGGAAGGTTTCCGAGTTCATTGCTAACGGTACCTGGTGTCTCCCTAATCCTATTTCTCCCGAAATGTTATCACTTTGGCCGACTATCATAGCTATTCCAATCAGGAACAACTCTTCATATATACTTATTTGGCCTCATGACAATGGCAAATTTAGTGCCACATCCGTATGGAATCAAATTAGACAAAGAAATAACAAGTGGGTCCCAAGCAGTTGGACATGGGATCGACCGGGATTACAAAGACACTCCTTATGTACATGGCAGGCCCTTCTCAATAAACTACCTACAATAGACAATATGAAAAGAAGAGGTATCTATCATGTTAACCGATGCTCCCTTTGTTTGCAACAAGAAGAAACTGTTGACCACCTTTATTTTGCTTGTAATTATACAAAATGGATATGGAAGGAGATTCTCCAGCGATTTGAACTCAATAGACTGTCGCAACCAAACTTACACCAAGAACTAGGCGACCTTATGCAATGTTTCTCAAGAAAAGGGCCACTTACACAACTGGCAAAGGTTACTTTCAGATGCGCTATTTGGTGGATGTGGAAGGAGAGATATAATAGAATCTTTGAATGTCAACACACAAACAATGCTCAGCTCTTAAAAGAGATTATTAGAGACTCAAGATCCTGTATGGAGCATGATCTCAAAATCGAGCACTTCACCCGAAGAGAAAAAGATATTTTTATCAAATTTAATTTTGCTATTAGCTAAAGATCTTGGGAATGATGTCAAATAATGTACCCACAGGTAGTTATAGTCTACAGCATGTGTAGTCATAACTATCGCATTCGCACTCTATGAGTTAATTGGCTTTGTCTATGACTTGTATAGATAAAGCTATTTGTAGAATATTTACACATAATCAATTTACTTTTACTTACCAAAAAAAAGTTTCCATGGCTTAACTTCATTTTACAGAAGATTTATCAAGGTTTTCAACTCTATTGTCGGTCCAATCACCGAATGTCTGAAATGTGATAAATTCAAATAGACTAGTGAAGCTAATGATGCTTTTGAGCTTTTAAAAAGAAAGGTGACCGAAGCTCCTATCTTAGTTTTACCAAATTTTGACTAATGATGCTAATGATGCTTTCCATGCTTTTGAGCTTTTGAAGTTGAATGTGATGCATCTAATGTGGGAATTGGTGATGTTTTGAGTTAAGACGGAAAGCCCATTGCATTTTTTAATAAAAAGCTGAATGATATGAGAAAGAAATACTCTACTTATGATAAGGAGTTTTATGCGATTTATCGAGCTTTGTCTTATTGGAGTCAATATCTTCTTGCCAAGCCATTTGTTCTATATTCTGATCATGAGGCATTAAAGTTCATTAATCACCAGCACAAGCAAAACAAGAGGCATGCAGCTTGGGTGGAGTTTTTACAATCTTACAACTTTACAATCAAGCACAAATCTGGTGTTCAAAATGTAGTTGCTGACGCATTGAGTAGAAAGCATTCTTTATTATCATCAATGGAAGTCAAAGTGGTTGGATTTGAAACATTCAAAGATCTCTATGAGAGTGATGTGGATTTCAGCTCAATATGGCAGAATTGTAAATCAGGTTCCTTTCTACAATTTTCTATCTTTGATGGTTTTCTTTTTCGAGCTAATGCTTTATGTGTTCCATCCTGTTCTTTGAGACAAGCAATTCTAGTTGAAGCTCATGGTGGTGTTTTGGGTGGATATTTTGGTAGAGATAAGACCTTAGTTCTTATTCAATCAAACTTCTATTGGCCTAGGATGTTTAGAGATGTGGAAAGACATGTAAAGCAATGTCGAGTGTGTCAATTGACAAAAATAAGAAGTCAAAATTCTGGTTTGTACACTCCATTGCCAGTGTCAAATGCTCCATGGGAGGATGTGAGTCTTGATTTCATTTTGGGACTGCCAAGAACTTAAAGGAACAAGGATTCTATCATGGTTGTTGACAGATTTTCAAAAATGTCTCATTTTGTTCCATGCAATAAATCGAATGATGCATCTTATATTGCTGATTTATATTTTAAGGAGATTGTTAAATTACATGGTATTCCAAGAATTATAGTGTCTGATCACGATTCAAAATTTGTTAGTTATTTTTGGAGAACTCTTTGAAGGAAGCTGGGTACTTCTTTGAATTTCAGTAGCTCGCATCATCCACAAACTGATGGGCAAACTGAGGTAACAAATAGAAGCTTGGGAAATTTGCTTAGAAGCTATGTTGGCAAGAATATTAAGCAGTGGGATATTATTCTTTCACAAATTGAGTTTGCCTACAATCGTTCTACGATAGTATTGGTAAGAGTCCTTTTGAGGTAGTTTATGGTGCTAATCCTGCTGGTCCTTTGGACTTAATCCCTCATTCTACAATAAAGCAATTTAGTGGAGATGCTGATGAAAGAGTTAAGTAGATAAAGAAGCTGCATGAGGGTTTGAAAGCAACCATTGAGAAGTAAAATGAGAGGTACATGCAAGGTGCCAACAAACACAGAAAACATGTAGAGTTTAATGCAGGTGATTTGGTTTGGATTCATCTAAGGAAGGAGAGGTTTCTGTTGGGTAAATTTGGAAAACTGAAACCAAAGGCTGATGGTCCATTCAAGGTGCTTAAGAGAATTGACAAAAATGCTTATGAGATTGAGCTACCTAAAGATTACGGAATATCCCCAATATTTAATGTAGCTGATTTAAGTCCTTTTCATAATCATGTTGACGAAACAAACAAGGACTTGAGGACAAGTCTTTTTCAACCAGGAGAGATTGACACAAGAGTGTCTAATTTGCTACAATATGTTCATATGGACCATGCTGATAATATGATATTTTTTTCGACTAACAATATTGCCTTATAATCTTTAACTTAGCCTACTCAGATAAGACAGCTCATCAGCATATTCCCTGCACAAAGGTAAAGCTGTGTCATAGTACTTATCTTCATGGCTAAGGAATATATTAAAGGAGTTGGTTAGCAGCTGTAAAGCACTTAATTTCTAAATTCCCTATGCATGAAGGGTTGTTTCATGCACTAGTATTTATTTTGGGTGTTTAGGGCTTAGAAAAGACTTTAGAAAACTGAGGATATTAGCAGAAGCTGTCTTGGAGTGCTCTTTTGAACTTTGTATCTCTTGGATGCGTCCTTGAGTGGTGAGTTTTTTGCTTTCAGTTCTGTATTCTTGTTTATTATCATTAGGGTGATGATCTTTCTGTATCCCTTTTGATTTTAAACTTGGTGGTAAGTTATTTTTCATATTTTTACTAAAGTTTCTTCAAGAGTTCGTTCCTTGCCTTATGTGACATTTTATATCTGAACAACTATTCTATCGGTGTTCTTTAAAATTTATTCTTTATTTTTACCCTCCTCGGTATCAGGTAAAGACGAAATAGACTTGAATGAGTGATCACAATAAACAAAATGCTACTTTTGTTTGTCTGGGCAAGAATATTGTGTTTACTATCATGGAATAGTTATATCTTGATTTCACTAGTTATTTATTATTTTTATTAGCGATTATGGTCCGTTTTTGGTATGGACCACTTGAAACATTGCTCAAGTAGTCTCTCTCTTAAGTCATGCAAGTAGTCTCTCTCTTAAGTCATGCACAGACACATCCCTCTCTCCTCACGATTAAAATGGCATGTTTTGTTGATTCTCCTTTTGATTGTCACTTGTGCTGTATCAAGTTTACAGTTGAGCTTTAAGACCCAGAACATGGTTATGTGACAGTAATGGAGCTACAGGTGGTTAGATTCACATGGACAAGAGAATAAAAAATAAGGTAAGATATACTAGGTGTGGTTTCATAACTACCAACTTAAGCTTTTCAATCGTATTCCAATTACCATGTTAATCGTCTTGTCAGTTTGGTATTTGCATCATTGGATCTCATTGTTCTTGGTTATGTCGACTGATGGATGCTATGTGTGTCAACCTTTAAATGATGATGGCTAGACCATAAGGTACATTGAGTCAAGGATTTCATAGTTTACTTACGGATTGGCTTGTGAAAGGAAGTGTGATTATGTGGTTTGATAGTCTCACATTAAAGGGAGATTGTTAGCACATGTGACAGTGGTTACTGGTT
This sequence comes from Musa acuminata AAA Group, assembly GCF_036884655.1. Lineage (NCBI taxonomy): Eukaryota > Viridiplantae > Streptophyta > Magnoliopsida > Zingiberales > Musaceae > Musa > Musa acuminata. Next base: position 16,675,163 of record NC_088359.1, read on the forward strand.
ACTCCCATGTGGTTAAGAAAAAGCAAACTCAGCAAGATACTCTAGGTGTTGGCACATAATTTATGAGCTTCAGTTTTTTGAATTTATTGTACTCCGGGAACAATATTGATGCTCTTGCCAATTTGGTATTTTTCACTCCCGATAAGGAAAGATCTCCCTAACAAAGACGGGTTCAAATGGATTTCAAGATTGGCAAAACTTCAATCTATCTTTGGATGTGTTTGATTAGAACATTTTTCAACAACCATGCCTGTTTTATTGATTCCTCAAATTATCACTCATCAAGCATGCATTTGAACAAATAATACAAGAAGTCAAGTCTATCAGTGCCTACTTCAATGGATTGTGAATGCAAAATCATGGTCCTGGAAGCACAGATAAAGCTCATTAAACATAGAGCATGTGATAATATATAATGCTAACTTACCAAAAAAGATAATATATAATGCTAAAGGTCACGAATAAATCATTATGTCACTAAGTTTGGAACTTGACATATATTGCTGGCAAAATGACTTCTACGTTCAGGAATGATTACATAGACTGTCATGTTGACAGCAATAAGCCATGTTAGATGTATGTATGTCAGGACATCCTTTTATCTTAAGTTGTACTATTCCAATACTTGACGATATAACATGTAGGTACTCTTATGATTCGAAGGTTTCTTATTACCACCGCTAATTTTTCTTTCTTCCCTAGTATAAGATGGATATTGTATTTTCTTTTGTATTTAGCTATCCTTCTCCATGCATCCTCTAACCTATATTTTCTTTCCTTGACAAATCAACTGTGTTGTATCTGCTTTTGTATCATTCAATACTGCCTAGAAGGTTAATCATCTCAATCTGCATTCTGTTGCTCAACGTCATTCTTGAGCATTATAATTGTGATAATTCTGAACCAAAAGTATATGCACCATGAAAAGCAACTAAATGCTTTAGCAGGCATCATGCTTGATGATTGTATGCCCAAACATAAGGATCCAGTAACCTCACATTACTATGATGAATCTTTTGGTAATAATTAAGCTGGGAAAAAAAATGATTCTCTGGCAGTGTGATCTTTGGATGAAGAGTAAGTTGATAGTCTATTTTTGGTGGAATTTTGTCTTCAAAACATACAAGTTACATACATTAGAAAGCATGAGAGCTTTGGGTTCAAGCTGCCATTTAGTCTTGAAGAAACTCTAAGGTAGTTCTATGAGATGAAAATTTTGAAGTGTGAAAAGATATGAAAAAACCTTTGGTGGTCATGACCCAAAATTGCTGTGGTTGGCTTTGGGATCAAAGTAGTTTAGATCATTATAAGCACAGATCAATATAGGATTGATGTTATTGTGTAACAAGATATCGAAGACAATTACTGATTTTTTTTAAAAACTTCTTTTGAATTATCTGAATTGTTTTTTAACTTTTATTCTTTATGGACCCTGATTTTCATAATTTAGTCAAGAACACTAGATATTCTCAACAGATTTCCTTCCCAAGCAGGTCAGGGATTTGCTTCTATATAGAGTTTCTATTAGCATTAATCTGTTTTTTCTTAATGTCGATTCAAGGCAACTTGCCAACTTTGCATAGATATTATTTTGGCTGCTTATATGGAAGTTGTAACAGTGTGGCTTCTGGTTGTTGTTACTGTTTTCTGCTTATATGGAGCTTCATAAAGAGGCTATCTTTATTTTCATGCTTGACATTTTTAGTCAAGCTGTTGCCCTGTAGGTTATTGCAAATGCTTAATCTGGTAATGAATAATTTATTAGAGAAAGCAAATAGAAATAATCATGGACTAGTCAGTCAGTGGAACCAAACTTCTGCAGATTCAAGCATTGTGATACTATGAAGTGTTACTGATTTTTGTGTATTTTATTATCTCAATACATTGAGGATTATCTGACAGTGTTTGCACAAAATCATCCTTTTGCTTTGATGAACTGAATACTCCTTATTGTTAAGTTTTAGTTGCTTAAGTTTGTCATTTATTTTTACTATACTAGGACCTATTTCTTATGGTCATTGTTACTAACTTTTCTTTTAAAGTTTTCTCATGTATCGAAAAAAGCAGAATGATTGGAAGTTGAAACATAGAAATTAACATGATTTTTTCTTTCCATAAGAATATAAATGCTTTGCATATGCTTCACTTCAATTAGCACTTCAATATTGTGCAAGAAAAATTAGATATTGATATTGATAATTAACATTGTCCCTAGAAGCAATTCAATTCAAACGATGCAGATTTTGTTACTATCAACATAAAAAATCAAAATCATATTTATATTTGAACATGCCAGTCTTATGCTTTTTTTCATGCCACACGACATAATTGGCTAAATTTTTTGTATCATCATTGTTTCATGGCTCAATAATAGATCATTTTATAATTTTGAAATTTTCTTAAGGTGAATTGAAGAAAAAAAAAACAAACGCAGATGTATGAGACTAAGAGCTGGCTCTCTATTTTGATTCTACAAGGCTAATAAAATTCTTTTAAAGAGGAAAAACAATATTTAAAACTAGAGAAGGTTTATATGAATGGTTGGTTATGTCATTTGGGCTATCTAATGCTCCTAGCACTTTCATGAGATTTAAGAATCGCATACTTAAGTAATGTATTAGAATATTTGTTGTAGTTTACTTTGACAATATATTGGTATACAATAAGAGCGAAGATGAGCATATGAATCATTTGAAAGAGATCTTTCTTATTTTGAGGCAGCAAAAGCTTTATGCTAATATAAAGAAGTGTGATTTCTTTATTTCTAGTGTTATGTTTATGGGGTATGTTGTTTCAAAAGATAGAATCATAATGGATCAAAGTAAGGTAGAAGCTATTCTCAATTAATCAACACCTGCTTCATTGCATGATGTGAGGAGTTTCCATGGCTTAACTTCCATTTACAAAAGATTCATCAAGGGTTTTAGCTCTATTGTTGCTCCAATCACTGAATGTCTAAAATGTAATAAATTCAAATTGACTAGTGAGGCTAATGATGCTTTTGAGCTTTTAAAAAGAAAGTTGACTGAAGCTCCTATCTTAGTTCTATCAAATTTTGACAATGTGTTTGAGGTTGAATGTGATGCATCTAATGTGTGAATTGATTATATTTTGAGTCAAGACGTAAAGACCATTGCATTTTTTAGTGAAAAGCTGTTAGAACCCTTGTAGATTCTAAACTTGGGGTTGATCTCTTTAGGGGATTGGCCTCCTTGGAACTCTATAGGGGTTCCTCCCTCCAAGTTGCTGCTCAAAGGCTACAGAAAAGATTCATCTATTGCTTATCAAAAGAGGAGGAATACATGACTATTTATAGGGCTTCTAAACCCTAACTCCTAATATGACTCCTACTCAAGACTCCTACTTCTAACCAACTCCTAATAGGACTCATACTTAAGACTCCTATTGTAATATCCCTCACTTTTGAAACTTATTAATAAAGATTTATTTATAAATCGGAGGACCTATATGTAAATATGAAAATTTCAAGGACTAAACTGTTAAGTTGTAAAAAGAAGAAAATAAAGAAAACCGAAAACTTCGGTTTTATCCCACCGCCTCCCACGCTCTCTCTGTTTCTTCGAGAAACAGAGAGAAGCGGTGGGGCGTGGGGAGAAGAAGAAGAGAAGTAGAGGGAGAAGAGAAGAAGAGGGAAAAGAAGAGAGGAAGAAGAGGGAGAAGAGAAAAAAAAAGAAGAAGTAGAAGAGAGGGAAGATGGAGAGGAGGAAGAGAGGCAGCTGCAGCAGCTAGGGCTGCAGCACCTCTGTTTTCCGCAGGTGGAAACAGAGGAGAGGATGTGCGTGGCGTTGGGGAGGAAAAAGGGAAGAGGAGAAAGAAGAGAAGGAGAAGAAGAGGGAAAAGAGAGGGAAGACGGAGTGGAGCGAGAGGTGGCAGCAGCTAGGGCTGCAGCACCTCTGTTTCCTGCAGGTGGAAACAGAGGAGACGTGTGGGGTGACGTGTAGGAGAAGAGCAGAAGAAGAAGAAGAGGAAGAGAAGGAGAAGGGGAAGCAGGAGAAGAGGTTGTGATACCTCTGTTCCCTGCAGAGGAAACAGAGGAGAGGGTGTGTGTGACGCCGGGAAGAAGAAGGGGAGGAAGGAGAAGAAGAAGAAGAAGAAGAGGAGGTGTGTGGCGTTGGGGAGGAAAGGGGAAGCAGGAGAAGAGGTTGTGATACCTCTGTTCCCTGCAGAGGAAACAGAGGAGAGGGTGTGTGTGACGCCGGGAGGAAGAAGGGGAGGAAGAAGAAGAAGAAGAAGAAGAAGAGGAGGTGTGTGGCGTTGGGGAGGAAAAGGGAAGAGGAGAAGAGGAAGAGGCAAGGCTGCAGCGAGGAGGTGTGTGGCGTTGGGGAGGAAAAGAAGAAGAGGAGAAGAAGAAAAGAAAGGAAGAAGGGAAGGAGAGGAAGAAGAGAAGGGAAAGAAGGGGCTGCGGCTGCGGCGATGGCAGCTGCAGTTGGAAGAGAAGAAGGAGAGGAAGATGAGCAGGGGAGGAAGAAGAGGTTGTGGTCGTGGCTGTGGCCGCGACTGCAGCAGTTGCAGCTGGGAAAAAAGAGAAGGAAAGGAAGGAGAAGAGAAAGGGAAGGAGAGGAAGAAGAGAGGAAGAGGAGAAGGGGTGGCAGCAGCAGCTGGAAGAGAAGGAGAGGAAGAAGAGGCTGCGGTTGTGGTGGCTGCGGCCATGGCTGCGACTGCGACTGCGACTGCGGCAGTTGCAGCTGGGAAAGAAAAGAAAGGAAAGGGGGGAAAAAGGGGCTGTGGACGGGATTGCGGCCGCAGCGGCAGCGACTGCGTATGCAGCAGTTATGTCTGCGAGAGAAGGGAGGAAGGAAGTTAGTGCGGTGGAAGGGGCTGCGATTGTGGCAGCGGCAGCGGCGGCGGCTGTGACAGCTGCGTTTGGGAAAGAAAAAGAAGGAATGAGAGTAAGAGAGAGCAGGTGACTGTGCCTCGATGTTCGACACGTGGTGTAGTTGCGAAGAAAGGAAGAAAACGGGAGCACAAAACGAAACAGAGAGAGGACACGGAGGAAAAGTAGAAGGATTTGGGTTGGCACCTTCTTTGGATCTTCGGGTCAAAATTTGCAAAGGCAAGTGTTCTAACCCCATCCTACATAAGTATTTGACTCTGTTTTTATGTTGATTCAAAATAAATTGGAAGATTTCTATTTAGAGACTGATATATCTCTCTTTGGACTTAAACCATTGGATTCTGAAAGTCTTTCGGTAAACTGACCCCTAAGCACTGTTTCGGCTATAAGTTTTAATATAGAATGAGAATTCAGGCAGGAACTATTTTGTTTGAAATTAGACTCGTATGTGTTTCTTTTGACACCGATTTTGTAGATTTTGGACACCGAATACTTACCCAAAAATTTGTTTCAAAAGAGCCTATAGACGCTGTAAAACAGAGTTCAGATTTCTGACCTTTCGATACTAAAACGCCTATAACTTCCTGTTGAAAATTCTGATTTGTATCAAACTGATTTTATTTGAAAGTAGACTTGAAATTCTCTCTTTTGACATATAGTTTGAAAATTTTGGAGTTAAATTGCCCACCCTATCGTCTGTGGATTCCGACCCTATAAATTCTGTAACACAGTGATTGTGATTTTGACCTTGTGTTACCAAATCAGAGGTAACTCAGTGTTGGGAGCCCTGTTTCATATGAAATCTGTTCCATCTTAATATAGATTGATATATGATTCGACCATAGCCTTATTATGGGTATTGGAGCATAATTGTTACTCTAAAATATTTGTTGATGTGCCACTGGAATTCTGTCCGAAATCGAGCTTTGGTCGATTTCGCGTATTTGGTTCCATTCCTTTGGATATCTGAATTTGTCTAACCTTCTTATTGGAATTGAGCTGATTATGATTGCTTGGAATCCCTGTACACTCTTGCTTTCAATTCTTTCCTAAAATGAATACTTTTGTGAGAGATTTGTTCCTTGCATCATTGTTTTGAAAAGGCACATGTACGTTTGGTTGTTCCGCGTGTGCTTCCGTTATATGCTGCTTATTGTTGAAACTGCCTTCTTGTACTCTGGTGTGTGGGATATTGTGAACCTTTGCCAGAAATGGTAAAGGGAGTTGTGAACCTTTGCCAGAAATGGTAAAGGGAGTTGTGAACCTTTGCCAGAAATGGTAAAGGGAGTTGTGAACCTTTGCCAGAAATGGTAAAGGGAGTTATGCATAGAGCCTGCGATGCTCTGCCGGCCCCCTCTGACTTCACCTAGACGTGGGTGGATGGAGCTCCCAGACGTGGGAGACTTTTGTCAGGTGGTCATTCAGAAATGGATGAATCACATTCTGACTGAGATCCCACTACACCCTCTATATGTTTGATGTGACATCCAGAGTTTTGGTGAGTTATTTCTGTTCGTGCTCTGGATAAGTATGATATGATTGCAACGTCAAGGACGACGTTTGAGCTTCTGTACGACATATGAGTTTGATATGCTCTGAAATGCTTCATTCACTATTGAGTTTGCTTCGTAATGTTCCATAGATCGTTGATGTGTTCTGGAACATTTTATATGCCATTGATAAGCTCCGATATGTTTCCTTTGTTTCTGATATGCTCCAATTACTCTATGCCCCATCTGTCAGGAACCAAATATGTATGATTAAAAAGGACAATTATGATTCTGCTCCTAATGATATTATGTATACGAAATCGTATATTCTGCTTTTGTGTTTTGATACTGTATCTCTTTGGAAATTGTACTATTTTGATATGGATATGTTAGTCACTTGCTGAGCTCTTTATGCTCACCCCGTTTGTTGATAAATTTTTCAGGATAGCGTATCGCTTGCTTAAATGTTAAGAATGGGCTGAGGCAGTGGAAAGTTTAGAAGACGTTGGGCAGAACTTTTGTTAGCATATATGTAGTTGTGTATAAGCTACCTTGCATCTAATGAAATGTGACTATGAATCTAAACCTGTGGATTTTGTGTAAGTTAAAGGATCCCTCATGTATAGGGTTTTGGAATGTTAAATTAAATTTGTGTAATGATATGAACTTATGGTAAATCGATGATTGTGGTGACTGCATAGATTTCCCCACTTGTGGACTTATATTGTGGTTTTTATTTTGATGAGTCGGGTTCAGATGGTATAAATTTTCGAGTGATGTGTGCTATGTTTATGAATTGCACAGGGATATGAATTGGTAGATTATAGAAGCGAAATTTTTGATTTGAATGTTTTCTTAGTGACCTCAAATGTGTGTTTGGATCCTGGGTTAGTTGTGACGAAAGATTTTAAATATCATGGATATTTTTAGGGGTGTGACACCTATTCCTTTACAACTCCTAATTCTTCTATAAGAAACAACCTTCTAACCCTAGCCGACCTCTTCATCTCTTTAATAGGGGTCGGCTTAGGTAGGTTTTACATGAATGTCCCTCTCAATTTGGACTCTCCAAGCCAGAGTCCTAACAGACCTGCCCTCTTCAAATCAGCCTTGTCCTCGAGGCTGATGATTCGTGAATTCTGAGAATTTGATCTTCAAGTCGTCATAGTTCTCCCAAGTGGCATCTTATATTAGTAGGTTCGCCCACTGTATTAGCACTTCATTAGTGGGTCATCGTCGTGGAGTCACGATCCGTCGATCAATAATGGCACTTGGTTGGGTCTGGAGTTCTCCTTGGGTAGTCTTATTTGATGGGTGGCTTTGGGCTATCTCCAAGCACCTATTTACAACTTTCATCCAGCCATCAGTTTGTGGGTGATATGCTATACTCCTTTTCAATTTAATACCCTGCATATGAAATAACTTTGTCCAAAATCTGCTTGTGAAGATGCAAGTAGAATTTGTCACAAGCATAATGCATCCCTTATAGTGTAATTCTTTTGAGTCCCAATTGTAATGAGCAACGGAGCTTGGTGCTTCCTCCAATTTTTTTATAATCTTAATAGTCTCTGAATCTTCCTGCCATTCTATCTTAATATCCTCAAGGAAGTCGCTAGTCGGAAGTGAAATGGCCGAAACTTCAGCTTGCTCGGGTAGCTGCGAAAGCACATATGCAAGAACATTCTCTTTCCCCTTTTTATAAGTTATTTCATAATCAAATCTAAGAAGTTTTGTTACCCATTTTTGCTGCTCAGGGGATGATATCTTTCGCTCCAAAAAGTACTTGAGGCTTTTATGGTTGGTTTAATTTGAAATCGTCGACCAATCAAGTAGGGTCTCCACCTCGTTGCTGCGCGCATAATGGCGAGCATCTCCTTATCATATGTTGACTTATTTTGATGGGAGGGAGATAATGTTTTGCTAGTGTATGCGAGTGGTCGACCATCTTGCATAAGAATGGCTCCAATTCTGACTCCAGATGCGTTAGCCTCAATAACGAAGGGTTGGTTGAAATCTGGTAGTGTTAGCACTGGCGTTGTCGTCATGGCTGCCTTAAGTTTGTCGAAGGCAATGGAGGCTCTGTCCAACCATTGAAAGATATCTTTTTCTAGTAAGGAAGAAAGTGGTGCACTGATCTTTCCATAGTTTTTCATGAACTTGCGGTAGTAGCCTGTTAAACCCAGAAAGCCATGTAGCAATTTTATGTTTCTCGGGGTCGGCCAGTTTTGCATTGCTCCAATTTTGAAGGGGTCCACTGCATCACCTTCCTCTGATATGATATGCCCAAGATATTCTACCTTTTGTTGAAGAAAGCAAAAATTCGTAGTGGTTGTTGAATGTTCAAAAGGTGGTTTTCGGTATTGTTAGGATCAAGAGCACTAAGAGGGGGGGGGGGGTGAATTAGTGCAGCGGAAATCTTTTGAAGATAAAAAATGTTCGAACGATAAAAGCGATTTCGGTGTGAAAGCCGATTCTAAGATTACTTTAACTTAAGATCAAGCGAGATGACGTTAAAGTCAATCTACGAAAGCAGTTTGCAGTTATGATGAAAATTAGAATATAAGCACAAACGGAAATACGAGGTTTGTACGATAAAAGCGATTTCAGTATGAAAGCCGATTCGTAAACTACTTTAACTTGAGATGAAGCGAGATGCAGTTAAAGCAAAGATATAAAGGCAGTTTGCAGTTATGAAGGAAATCATAACGTAAGTGCAAACTGAAATATGATATTCGTACGATAAAACTAATTTGCGTCTAAATGCCGATTCGGAAAGCACTGATTTGCGTCTACCAGAGCTCGAAGACCGAGCTCAAGCGGTGCCACCGCCTGACTGTGGCGGTTGCACCTCCTGCCAAAGCTCGAAGACCGAGCTCAAGCGGTGCCACCTCTTGTCAGGGGAGGTTGCACCGCCTAGTCTCGCTCGGAGACTGAGCCCAGGCGGTGCCACCACTGTTAGGATCGGAGCGGCACTAAGAGGGGGGGGGGGTGAATTAGTGCAGCGGATTAAAACTTCGGTTTTAGAAAAATCTTTCGTATGATAAGAACGGAACTTGAAAGACTTAACTTGAAAGCGTATTCTTGAAGTTGCGCAGCAAAGGTAATAAGGAACTAAAGCATGTAAGAAGGTTTGCAGTAATGTAAACAGCAATAATGAAATGCAAACTAGAGATTACGCCGATTTTAGAGTGGTTCGGTCAAATGACCTACATCCACATGCGAGGCCCCTCTTCGATGAGGCTCCCACCTTCCACTAGCAAATCTCTTGAAATGGAAGGGTTAATACCCCTCTTACAACCTTTTACAAACAGCTCAACCTCTTACAAATTTTCAATAAGAAAGAAGGAGGAGAACTCTCTAGCAAATTGAAAACAAGACTTGCTAAGACTTTCTAAGACTTTTCTCTCAATCAAAATGCTTCTCAAAAGTTGTAATCTCAGCTGAGATTTGAGGGGTATTTATAGGCCTCAAGAGGATTCAAATTTTGGGCTCCAAAATTTGAATTCTCTTTGGGTTCCCGATACTGGCGGTGCCACCGCCCAGCCAAGCGGTGCCACCGCCCAGCGTTCGGGTGCTGGGTGGTGCAACCGCCCAGCCCAGGAGGTGTCACCGCCTAGCTCTCGGGTGCTGGGCGGTGCTACCGCCCAGCCAGGCAGTGCCACCGCCTGGCTCTCCGATTTCACTGGTTTGGCTTAATTTTAGCCCAAACCATATCTAACTTTGGGCCCAGTTGGCCCCTAACCAGGATATAGGATTATCTCTTAATCCTAATCCTAATTACAAGTGAACTACATAACAAAAACACATCCTAAGCAAGCTTTCAACCGCGAACGTCGAGTCTTGTTTCGGCGAGCTTTCCGACGAGCTTCTTCCGACGGACTCCCATCAAGCTCCCGATCTTGTGATGACTTTAACGAGTAGCCGAGCCTTCTCGGTGATCTCCGTGAACCTCCGACGATCTCTTCGGTAAACTTTCGAAAATTCCGATAGGTTCCCGATTTCTTCTCGGTTGGTTCTGGCAGCATCTCCGACGATTCTTCGGACTCTTAAACATCCATCGATCTTGACTCCGGTATTCTTGCTTTGTGTTTTCTGGTTATCGTAGTTAATCCTGCACACTTAACTCAATAATATGAATTAGATTAATTAACCCATCAATTTATTTCATCATCAAAATCCGAGATTCAACAATCTCCCCCTTTTTGATGATGACAATCAATTGATGACGGAGTTAAACATAACTCCCCCTATCTATATGCCAAATTATGAGAAGATGAAAACACTTGAATTTCATCCATTGAATTCAAGCATAAACCTCTAAGTTCTAACTGTAGAACTTATCATTATTCTCATTAAGCAATAGTAAATGCGAAACTTTGATGAAAATCATAAGTCAAATGATATGGGACAATTTTTACTACGATAGGAGATAAAGATTTTCAACATGAATTTCATGATATCGATGTAAGGCATGCTTTCAATATGATCAATCAATCTTGTGATATTCTCAAGGATTTTGCAAGGCATATAAGACATTCATATCACACAAGCTTTTGCAATTCATATAAGTCATGCTATTAAAATGATACAAGTCATCACTTTTCTCCCCCTTTGTCATCAACAAAAAGAGAATGAGACTTGAAGCACATAATTTATCATACAAAGATTTTATCATTGATCATACATAGATTTTATCATTCAAAATTTAGTATGCTAAAATATTTACGCAGAGTTCATCTTAAAGGAAAATTCAGCATTCATCCATATTATCAAATCTCTTCTTTTTATAAATAACAAAAATTGTAGATGTACAAAGAAGAGATTGGGATAAGAAAATTTTTTTTGAGTAGTAACTCCAATAAGTCAAGATCATAATTCGAATACAAATCCATTCAAATTCAATTCGTCAACTTGAAACTCATAATCAAGCCATCAAAATCAATTTCGAGATTCAAAATATCATAAAATCATTAATCTTGATCAGATGGAAGCGGTGTTTGACTCAAGAGAGGATAAGATAATTTAACAAGTCACCAAGGAACGGAGAGAGAATGAAAAACTTTACGGAAAATCCATTCAAACAAGTTTATTCTTAGGGACAATTTAACATACCTAATTCCCTTCTAATGAATTCAAATTGGTCTTCATTCAAAGCTTTTGTAAATATATCTGCTAATTGATGCTTTGTGTCAATGAATTCTAGAACAACATCATTGTTAAGGACATGATCGCGTATGAAATGATGCCTAACGTCGATGAGCTTAGTTCTAGAGTGCTGAATTGGATTTTTAGTAAGACATATGGCACTAGTATTATCACATTTTATGGGAATGTTTTTAAAGTGAATTTCATAGTCTTCTAATGTATTTTTCATCCAAATGACTTGTGCACAACATGCACTTGCAGCAATGTATTCGGCTTCCGCCGTAAATAGTGCAACTGAATTTTGTTTCTTGGAAGTCCAAGAAACATGTGCATGTCCTAAAAATTGGCATGTTCCGGATGTACTTTTTCTATCTATCCTGCATCCGCCAAAATCGGCATCTACATAAGCTATTAGATCGAATTTTTCAGATTTTGGATACCACAATCCTAAATTTAGAGTTCCTTTATGATACCTAAATATTCTTTTAACACTCTTTAGATGAGATAATTTAGGATTAGATTGAAACCTAGTGCAAAGTCCTACACTAAACATAATATCTGGTCTAGTCGCGGTGAGGTAGAGTAGACTACCTATCATTCCCCTATATGTTTTTTGATCGAAATTTTCACTATTTTTATCTATATCTAACTTAGTCGCAGTACTCATAGGGGTGTTTATTGCTTTTGAATTATCCATGTTAAATCGTTTTAACAATTCTAATGTATATTTGGATTGGTTAAGAAATATACCATCACTAAGTTGTTTGATTTGTAATCCTAAAAAGAAAGTTAATTCACCCATTAAACTCATTTCAAATTCATGACTCATACATTTGGCAAATGATTCACATAGTGATTCATCCGAAGAGCCAAAAATAATATCGTCAACATAAATTTGCACAATAAGAAAATTATTTTTAAAATATTTAATAAACAATGTAGTATCAACCTTGCCTTTGGTAAAATTATTTAAAATAAGAAAGGAACTAAGCCTTTCATACCAAGCTCTAGGAGCTTGTTTCAAGCCATAGAGAGCTTTAGTCAATTTGAATACATGATTAGGAAGAAGAGAATTTTCAAATCCGGGAGGTTGTTCGACATATACTTCTTCGGAAATAAAACCATTCAAGAAAGCACTTTTGACATCCATTTGAAATAGTTTAAAATTATTACTACTAGCATAGGCAAGGAGCATCCTTATGGCTTCTAATCGAGCCACGGGAGCAAAGGTTTCTTCGTAATCGATACCTTCTTCTTGGTTGAAACCTTTGGCCACTAATCTAGCCTTGTTTCTAACCACGATACCATTTTCGTCTTGCTTGTTTCTAAAGACCCACTTAGTACCTATGACTAAGTGGTCACTTGGTCTAGGAACAAGCTTCCATACCTCATTCCTCTCAAATTGGTTCAATTCTTCTTGCATTGCAATGACCCAAAAATCATCTTTTAAGGCTTCGTCAATGCATTTAGGTTCAATTTGAGAAAGGAAAGCGGCGTTAGCACAAAAATTCTTGAAAGAAGAACGAGTTTGAACCCCTTTTGTTGTATCTCCTATAATTAGCTCCTTTGGATGAGCATCTACATACTTCCATTCTTTGGGTAAAGAAATTTCGGAAGAAGATGCATTCAAATGGCTATTTTGAGGAGGGGGTTCGTTTAAATTCAAATTATCAAAATCAAGATCATCATCAAAATCATTTTTCTTTAAATCAGAAATTTCATTAAAAACTACATGAATAGACTCTTCTATTACTAAGGTCCTTTTGTTAAAGACAAGAAAGGCCTTAGAAACGGAGGAGTAACCAAGAAAAATGCCTTCATCGGATTTAGCATCAAATTTACCTAGGGCATCCTTTTCATTTAAAATGAAGCATTTACAACCAAAAACTTTAAAATAAGAAATATTTGGTTTTTTGTTATTCCATAATTCATAGGGAGTTTTTGATAGAGATGGTCTTATTAGGACCCTATTCATGATGTAACAAGCCGTATTTACGGCTTCGGCCCAAAAATATTTGGGTAAACTATGTTCATTTAACATAGTTCTTGTCATTTCTTGTAGGTTTCTATTTTTCCTTTCAACTACTCCATTTTGTTGAGGATTTCTTGGAGTTGAGAAGTTATGATTGTACCCATTAACTTCGTAAAAATTTTGAAAGTCACGGTTTTGGAATTCACTACCGTGATCACTCCGAATTGATGAAATCATGAAGCATTTTTCATTTTGAGTGAGTTTACAAAACTTAGAGAAACACTTGAAGCAATCACTTTTGTGAGCTAAGAAATAGGTCCAAGTGTATCTAGAGTAGTCATCCACAATCACAAAAGCATATTTGCTTCCACCTAGACTTGTTGTATCAATTGGTCCAAATAAGTCCAAATGGATCAATTGTAATGGTCTAGTGGTGCTAATTTGATTTTTTGGTTTGAAGCTTGTTTTTATTTGTTTGCTTAGTTGACATGCATCGCATACCTTATCCTTAATAAACTTCATATTCGGAATCCCTCGTACTAATTCTTGAGATGAGATTTTAGATATTGTTTTCATGCTTGCATGACCTAATCTCCTATGCCAAAGCCAAGCATCATCATTTATGGCGGAGAAACACATTTCATTACCTAGTTCATCAAGATTGATGGTATAGACATTATTTTGTTTTAAAGCAATCATAGTCATGTTATGATTTGGTTTTTCAATAATGCATATATTTGATTCAAATCTAACGATATAACCTTTATCGCATAGTTGACTAATACTTAAGAGATTGTGTTTCAATCCATCAACTAGTAAAACATCATCAATGGAAAAACTAAATTTGTTACCAATAGTTCCCTTGCCAATGATTTTGCCTTTGTTGTTGTCTCCGAAGGTGACGTACCCTTCTTCTTTGCTAGTGAGCATAGAGAAATGAGATGGATCTCCAGTCATATGTCTTAAGCATCCACTATCGAGATACCATCTCTTGCTCCTAGCTTGTGGGTTTGTCTACAAAAGAGGATGATTTTTAGGTACCCATTTGATTTTGGGTGCCTAAAAAATTGACCCACTAATTTTGTTATTTATTATTGAATCCTTTATAGTTCCTTTAGGAACCCATATTAATTTTCGTGAACTAATTTTCCTAAATGGACATTTGTAGGCAATATGTCCGGATTTGCAACAGAAGTTGCATTTCATATAAGAGGAAACATGTAATGTAGGTCCTTTTATGAAAGTGGTAGGATTTTAATGTAATCCTTTTACAAATCCAATTCCATTTCTATTTGCGATGTGACCCTTGTGTGCAAGGATCATATCTAATCCTTTGCTACCAATCTTAAACTTATTTAAGGTTTCTTTAAGAAGCAAATTTTCATTTTTTATTGCTTCTTAATGCTCACACTTAGAGCATGGAGGAATTTGAAGATTCTCAAACTTATCTTGTAGCAAAGCATGTTCTTTCTTTAAGATACTTAACTTCTTGCTAACAATTCTACATTCATCAAATAATTCATGAAAAGCGATAGAGAGTTCTTCAAAAGATAAATCTTCATTAAATAAATCACATACCTCTTCTCCTAAAGCCATTAGCGCGTAATGAGCAACTTGCTCGGTGTTGGACTCCTCTTCTTCGGACGCGCTTGAATCATCCCACGTTGCCTTGAGCGCCTTCTTCTTTGATGTTCTATTTTTGGCTTGAGGACAATTGTTCTTGTAGTGTCCCGGTTTTTTGCATTCATAGCAAATCACTTGGTCCTTCTTTTGTTCAAATTTGTTTTTAAATTTGTTCTTTCTTAAGTATTTCTTAAATTTTTGAGTCAAAAGTGCAATGTCATTGTCACTGTCCTCATCACTTGATGTTCCTTTCAAGTGGTCTTCTTGTGATTTGAGAGCCATATCCTTCCTGTTCTTTGGAAGGGGGTTCTCGAGCTCGTCATGAGCTTGACATGTCATTTCGTAGGTCATTAGAGACCCAATGAGTTCTTCAAGAGGGAATGCTTTAAGGTCTTTGGCCTCTTGAATGGCCGTAACTTTTGGATCCCAACTTTTAGGGAGAGATCTTAAGA
Source organism: Musa acuminata AAA Group (assembly GCF_036884655.1). Classification (NCBI taxonomy): domain Eukaryota; kingdom Viridiplantae; phylum Streptophyta; class Magnoliopsida; order Zingiberales; family Musaceae; genus Musa; species Musa acuminata. The sequence continues at coordinate 16,690,700 of NC_088359.1, forward strand.
TTTTAGTTACTAGTTCAAAGTTAGTAAAATCTTTACCAAGAGCTTTGAGTCCATTGATGACATCCGTAAACCGGGTGTACATGTCTCCGATGGACTCACTTGGTTTCATTCGGAAAAGTTCGTAAGAGTGCACAAGGATGTTGATTTTGGACTCTTTCACTCGGCTAGTGCCTTCATGAGTGACCTCAAGAGTTCTCCAAATATCAAAGGCCGAATCACAAATTGAAACACGATTAAATTCATTTTTGTCTAGTGCACAAAACAAGGCATTCATAGCCTTTGCATTTAAAGCAAAAACCTTCTTCTCCGATTCATTCCATTCACTTATCGGAAGAGAAGATTTTTGAAATCCGTTTTCAACAATAGACCAAGGCTCAAAGTCCATAGAAATGAGGAAGATTCTCATGCGAGACTTCCAATATGTGTAATCTGACCCATTAAACAAAGGTGGTCGTGCAATAGAGTGGCCCTCTTGCATGCCGGAGTAAGCCATCTCTCTTGGGTATTAAACCAAATATGAGAGATAACCTTGCTCTGATACCACTTGTTAGGATCGGATCGGCACTAAGAGGGGGGGGTGAATTAGTTCAGCGGATTAAAACTTCGGTTTTAGAAAAATCTTTCGTATGATAAGAACGGAACTTGAAAGACTTAACTTGAAAGCGTATTCTTGAAGTTGCGCAGCAAAGGTAATAAGGAACTAAAGCATGTAAGAAGGTTTGCAGTAATGTAAACAGCAATAATGAAATGCAAACCAGAGATTACGCCGATTTTAGAGTGGTTCGGTCAAATGACCTACATCCACTTGCGAGGCCCCTCTTCGATGAGGCTCCCACCTTCCACTAGCAAATCTCTTGAAATGGAAGGGTCAATACCCCTCTTACAACCTTTTACAAACAGCTCAACCTCTTACAAATTTTCAATAAAAAAGGAGGAGAACTCTCTAGCAAATTGAAAACAAGACTTGCTAAGACTTTCTAAGAATTTTCTCTCAATCAAAATGCTTCTCAAAAGTTGTAATCTCAGCTGAGATTTGAGGGGTATTTATAGGCCTCAAGAGGATTCAAATTTTGGGCTCCAGAATTTGAATTCTCTTTGGGTTCCCGATACTGGCGGTGCCACCGCCCAGCGTTCGGGTGCTGGGAGGTGCAACCGCCCAGCCCAGGAGGTGTCACCGCCCAGCTCTCGGGTGCTGGGTGGTGCTACCGCCCAGCCAGGCGGTGCCACCGCCTGGCTCTCCGATTTCACTAATTTGGCTTAATTTTAGCCCAAACCATATCTGACTTTGGGCCCAGTTGGCCCCTAACCAGGATATAGGATTATCTCTTAATCCTAATCCTAATTACAAGTGAACTACATAACAAAAACACATCCTAAGCAAGCTTTCAACTGCGAACGTCGAGTCTTGTTTCGGCGAGCTTTCCGACGAGCTTCTTCCGACGGACTCCCATCAAGCTCCCGATCTTGTGATGACTTTAACGAGTAGCCGAGCCTTCTCGGTGATCTCCGTGAACCTCCTACGATCTCTTCGGTGAACTTCCGAAAATTCCGATAGGTTCCCGATTTCTTCTCGGTTGGTTCCGGCAGCATCTCCGACGATTCTTCGGACTCTTAAACGTCCATCGATCTTGACTCCGGTATTCTTGCTTTGTGTTTTCTGGTTATCGTAGTTAATCCTGCACACTTAACTCAATAATATGGATTAGATTAATTAACCCATCAGTTGATTTCATCATCAAAATCCGAGATTCAACAACCACTTGGCTGGGGCGGTTGCACCACCTAGTCTCGCTCAGAGACTTAGCCCAGGCGTTGCCACCTCCTGGCTTGGGCGGTTCAACCGCCTGGCAGAAATCAGGGTCCGAATGGGTTGATCCATTCGGCCTAATTTGGGTTTTTCATGGGCCCAATTGCCCCAAGATTAAGTTAATGGGATCACCTCCCATGTCCAACTTAATCATTATGCTACCTACGATATTTCCTAAGACATTTACTGCAATCTTGCTCCGGTGCGTCAATCGCTTCTTCCGGCGAGCTTCCGGCGAACTTCCGTCGATCATCCGATGAACCCTCGGTGATGCTCCTGCCGACTTCCGGCAAACTCCTGGACTTGCGACGATCCACTTGTCGAGTTTCAACGAGCTTCTTTGGCAAGCTCATGGACTTCTCGGATTTGTTCCCGCGGAACCTCTGATGATTGTCCGAACTTCTGTCGAACTCTCGAACTCCCAACGTGATCATTGTCTTGACTCAGGCGCAACTCCTGCTGCATATCTTACTTTCATCGTAGTTAATCCTGCACACTTATCTCAACATATAGATTAGATAACAAATGACAATTGACTTCATCATCAAAATCCGAGATTCAACAATCTCCCCTTTTTTGATGATGACAATCAATTGATAATGGAGTTAACCTCAACCCCCCCTGTCTATATGCCATACTTGAGATAAGTCATTCTTGAATTCAAACCCTTTGAATTCAAGAGACATATTGATAAGTTAAAATCATTTCAACTTATCAATACTCCCATCATGATTCCCATCATGATGTATCTCTCTGAAGATGATGTCAAGGCTTGACATTCATTTTCAAATTTTACATTTCAAGTTTGAATGATGGTAATAGTAGCAATTCATCATATATCAACATGTAAAACTGCGAAGTAAGATTTTGATATCATTACATGATGCACACATTTCAAATGTTTTAGCAATTATCGCATTTCATGGTAAGATATCAATACGTAAAATTACGATGCAAGTTTTTTTGATATCTTGACATGATACAAACAAGGCATAATGCAAATTATAGCAATCATAGCATCTATTCATATATCTCTTGGTTATGCAAGCATGGCATTAATACTCATATATTTCTCCCCCTTTTTCATCAACAAAAAGCATGGTAATTATGATAGCAGGAGAATAATAAGCGAATTTTGAGCATAAGTGTGATAGTTGTTCATGCCTTTACATGTTATTTTCCAAGCATATAAAGGAAAGCATGATACATAGATTTCTTTGAATACTTTTTCCTTTTTATTTGTTATAATCTTTTTGCATGAAGGAGGAAGGCCATTTGTGATACCAGCTATTTGTGAGTTTACTTTGAGTGAAATTAAAACCGATGAGAGATTAAATTATGAAGTTAAAGTCAATGAGAGATTGAATCATGCTTCATTCTTACAGGTATCAAGATATGTATGTGAAACAAATCTTTGCAAGTAAAAACACTATCATCCATATTTCAAGATGAAATTCATAAGCAGGAATCATTTCATCAATTCCATTTCAGAAAAATATTTTTCATATAATAAGTGTATGAGAAAATTCAATTTTTAGGATACCAATTGTTAAGCGAATTTGAAAATAAAATTAACACTTTCATGCATTCGGACAAGACTATGCTATATAATCATGAAGACAAAACATGCTTATTGTTATGGAAATTTTTGTATTCAACACATAAATTTCAACATGTTATTTAGGCATGTAATGGCAGTCAAGTGATTTTATCATTCAATAAAGTCTGAAAAATAATTTTAACCAGTTTATGTGTTCGGACACATCAACATACCTAATTCTCTTCTTATGAAATCAAATTGTTCTTCATTTAGAGGTTTTGTAAAAATATCAGCTAGTTGATGTTTAGTATCAATGAATTCTATGATTACATCATGATTAGTAACATGATCTCGTATAAAGTGATGTCTAATATCAATATGTTTTGTTCTTGAGTGTTGTATAGGATTTTTGGTTAAGCATACTGCACTTGTGTTATCACATTTAATAGGAATATTTTTAAGATGAATTTTATAATATTCTAAGGTGTTTTTCATCCATACAACTTGTGCACAGCATGCAATTGCTGCAATATATTCAGTTTCGGTTGTTGATAGTGCAACTGAGTTTTGTTTCTTAGTTGACCAGGAAACAAGGGCATGTCCTAAAAATTGACATGTTCCTAATGTGCTTTTTCTATCTAGTCTACAGCCAGCAAAGTCTGCATCAGCATAAGCAATTAACTCAAGATTCTCTGATTTTGGGTACCATAATCTTAGATTTGTGGTACCATTAAGATATCTAAGTATTCTTTTAACAGCTTTGAGATGAGATAACTTAGGGTTTGATTGAAATCTAGCACAAAGTCCTACACTGAACATGATATCTGGTCTAGTTGCAGTGAGGTAAAGTAAACTTCCTATCATACCCCTATAAGTTTTTGATCGAAGCTTTCTCCACTTTCATCAATTTCTAACTTAGTGGAGGTGCTCATAGGAGTGTTAATAGCTTTTGAGTTATTCATATTAAACTTTTTCAACAAATTCATAGCATATTTAGTTTGACTAATAAAGATGCCATTGCTTAATTGTTTGATTTGTAAGCCTAAGAAGAATGTTAATTCTCCTATTAAACTCATTTCGAATTCAAGACTCATAGATTTAGCAAAAGATTCACAAAGAGATTCATTCGTAAAACCAAAGATAATATCATCAACATAAATCTGAACAATGAGAAAATTATTTTCAAAATTCTTGATGAACAATGTAGTATCAACTTTGCCTTTTGTAAAATTATTTTCAATAAAAAAAGAACTAAGTCTCTCATACCAAGCCCTCGGAGCTTGTTTTAAACCATAGAGAGCTTTAGTTAATCAAAACACATGATTAGGGTAGCTATTATTTTCAAATCCAGGAGGTTGTTCAACATAGACTTCTTCGGAAATAAAGCCATTAAGAAAAGCGCTTTTAACATCCATTTGAAACAACTTAAAATTATTACTACTAGCGTAGGCAAGGAGCATCCTTATGGCTTCTAATCGAGCCACAAGAGCGAAGGTTTCTTCATAATCGATATTTTCTTCTTGGTTGAAACCTTTGGCCACTAATCTAGCCTTATTTCTAACCACAATACCATATTCTTCTTGCTTGTTTCTAAAAACCCATTTAGTACCATTAACTAAAAGTTCATTTGGCATAGGAACAAGCTTCCACACCTCATTTCTCTCAAATTGATTTAATTCATCTTGCATTGCGATAATCCATGAATCATCTTTCATGGCTTTGTCAGCACATTTGGGTTCAATTTGGGAGAGAAAAGCAGCGTTGGAACAAAAAATTTTAAGAAAAGAACGTGTTTGAACCCCCTTTGATGTGTCTCCTAAGATTAGCTCCTTAGGATGAGCATCTACATACTTCCAATCCTTGGGTAAGGATGTTTCGGAAGTGGATGCATTCAAGTTGCTAGTCGGAGACGGGGTTTCATTTAATTCAAGGAATCAAAATTAACATCATCATCAAAATCGTTTTTCCTGATTTCGAAAATCTCATTAAAGACAACATGAATGGATTCTTAAATAATTAAAGTTCTTTTATTGAAGATACGAAAAGCTTTAGAAACCGAAGAATAACCAAGAAAGATTCCTTCATTGGATTTAGCATCAAATTTTCCTAAGTTATCTTTTTCATTCAAGATAAAACACTTACACCCAAAGACTTTAAAATATGAAACATTGGGTTGTTTGTTGTTCCATAACTCATAGGGAGTTTTGGTGAGTAAGGGTCTTACTAGAACTCTATTCAAAATATAGCATGCTGTATTTACGGCTTCAGCCCAAAAATATTTGGGTAGGCTATGTTCATTCAACATGGTTCTTGCCATTTTTTGTAAATTTCGATTTTTTCTTTCTACTACTCCATTTAGTTGAGGATTTCTAGGAGTAGAGAAATTATGGTTGTATCTATTGAGTTCACCAAATTCTTATAAATCATGATTTTGAAATTCACCACCGTGATCACTTCTAATTGACGAAATCATAGAACCCTTCTCATTCTAAACAAGTTTACTAAACTTTGTAAAAATATCTAAAGCATTCATTTTTCTGTTTTAAGAAGTAAGTCCATGTGTATCTGCTATAGTCATCCACAATAATGAAGGCGTATTTGCTACCTCCTAGGCATGATGTAGAGATTGGTCTGAACAAGTCCATATGGATCAATTGTGAGGGCCTAAAGGTGCTTATTTGATTCTTAGATTTGAAACTGCCCTTAATTTGTTTACCTAATAGGCAAGCATCACATACATTATCTTTGATGAACTTGATATGAGGAATTCCTCTTACAAGTTCTTTAGATGATATTTGAGTAATTAGTTTCATGCTAGCATGACCTAATCTTCTATGCCATAGCCAAGCATCTTCATTCAAAACCGCAAAACATATTTCATTAAACAAATCATTGATGTCAATAGTGTATACATTATTTTGTTTTAATGCAATCATAGACGTGTTTTTATGTGGTTTTTCAATGATGCAAGCATTAGATTCGAATCTGACAATATATCCTTTATCACATAATTGACTAATGCTCAAGAGGTTATGTTTTAAACCATCAACTAACAAAACATCTTCGATAAAGAAGTTGGATTTGTTACCTATGGTTCCTTTGCCAATGATTTTACCATTGTTGTTGTCTTCGAAGGTGACATAGCCTTCGTCTATGCTAGTGAGCTTAGAGAATTGAGATGGATCTCCGGTCATATGCATTGAGCATCCACTATCAAGGTACCATCTCTTGCTCCTAGCTTGCGATGGTATAGGTTTCTACAAGAAATGATGACTTTTAGGTACCCATTTGCTTTTGGGTGCCTGAAAAATAGATCTACATTGTTTATCATGTTGCATAGAATTTATCATGGTTACTTTAGGAACTCAAATTAATTTGTTCGGACTAATTTTCTTGAATGGACAATAATGCATTTTGTGTCTAAGTTTGCAACAAAAGTTGCATTTGTCTTGGTGTCGAACAAATAAGATGAGGCCTTTTATGAAGGTGGTTGGATTTTGGTGAGGACTTCTCACAAATTTGATTCCACTTCTTTTGGGAACATGACCCTTGTTTGCAAGGATCATGTTCAAGGACTTGCTACCAACCTCGAATTTCTTCAAGGTGTCCTTAAGTAGCAGGTTTTCCTTATGGAGAGTTTCTAGATCATGGCATTTTATGCATGAACCTAAACTATCATGATATTCTGCTTTTAACTTATCGAAATTACAAGTAAGACTATCATGCTCCTTTTTTAGCAATTTGTATTTTCTACAAAACATCTTGCATTCATCAAATAAGTCATGGAAGGCATTTAATAATTCATCAAATGATAAATCTGCATCTATTAAATTCGTTACCTCCTCTCCGATGGCCATTAAGGCGTAATGAGCAACTTGCTCAGTGTTGGACTCCTCTTCTTCGGATGCGCTCAAGTCCTCCCATGTTGCTTTGAGCGTCTTCTTCTTTAATGTTCTCTTTTTGACTTGGGGACAATCACTCTTGTAGTGTCCCGACTTTTTGCACTCATAGCAAATAACTTGGTCCTTCTTGGGTTCAAGTTTTTTTTTTGTGTCATTCTTAAACTTGTTTCTTTTAATGAATTTTTAAAATTTTCTTGTTAGAAGTGCCAAGTCATCGTTGTTAGGATCGAGAGCACTACGAGGGGGGGGGGGGGGGGTTAATTAGTGCAGCGAAAATCTTTCAGCGATTAAAATCGAAAGCTGCGTTCGTTCGATAAAAACTATTTTGATGCAAAAGTCGATTCTAAGATTACTTATGATTAAGTGCAGTTTACGTCTAAACATAGTTTGCATCTAAGCGCAGTTTACGCAGTTTGCGTCTAAATGCAGTTTGCGTCTAAATGCAGTTTGCATCTAAATGCAGATTGCGCCTAAGCGCAGTTTGCATCTAAGCGCAGTTTGTGTCTAAGCTCAGATTGCGTCTAAGCGCAGTTTGCGTCTAAGCGTAGTTTGCGTCTAGGCGCAGATTGCATCTAAGCGCAGTTTGCGGTTATAAATGGAATCAAAACGTAAACGTAAACTGCAAGGAAACTCGTTCGTAAAAGCGCAGAAGACAGTTTGCAGTTATAAATAGAATCAAAACGTAAATGTAAACTGCAATGTAAAGATCGTACGAAAACACCGATTTACGTCTGAATGCAGATTCAGAAAGATCAGAACTTAGAGACTTGTTCATAAAAGCGCAGAGAGCAGTAGCTATGTAGGAGGTTTGCAGTAATGATAAAGTGCTCAAAATAAAAGCAAATCATAGATTTAGAGTGGTTCGGTCAGTTTTGACCTACTCCACTTTTGGCTTCCTCCACCGACGAGGTCACCGACGTCAACTAGAGGCCTTCCTTCAATAGGCGAAGGCCAACTGCCCTTTTACAGTTTCACTCCTTTTGATGGGCTCAGGAGACAACCCTTACAGAACCTTTCACTCCTCTCTTTACAACTCAAGACTTGAAGAACATAAAGAGGAGAACTTTTGGACTTTACACAAATTTGAGCTCTTAGAATCACAGAAAAGATCAAGAATTCAGTGTAGGTCTGTATCTTTTCAGTGCTGAATGGGTGGGGTATTTATAGGCCCCAACCCAGTTCAAATTTGGAGCTCAAAACGATCAAATCCCGGAATTCCGGGATCAGGCGGTTGCACCTCCTGACTAGAGAGGTTGCACCGCCTGGCAGAGCTCGAAGACTGAGCCTCGGGGCGGTGCCACCTCTGTCAGGGGCGGTTGCACCTCTCTTCTAGAGCTCGAAGACTGAGCTCGGGCGGTTGCACCGCCTGACTGGAGAGGTTGCACCGCCTGGCAGAGCTCGAAACTTGAGCTCTGGCGGTGCTACCTCCTGACAGAGGAGGTTGCACCGCCCAATCTCGCTCGGAGACTGAGCCCTAGGCGGTTGCACCTCTTGGCTGGGGCGGTTGCACCGCCCAGTCTCGCTGGGAGACATAGCCTGGGCGGTGCTACCTCCCTGCCTGGGCGGTTGCACCTCCCATAGCAACCTGGGTCCGAATGGGTTGAACCATTCGACCCAATTTGAGTTCTTCAGGGGCCCAATTGCCCCAGGATTAAGCTAATGGGATCACCTCCCATTTCTAACTTAATCAAAGTGCTAACTACGATTATTTCCTAAGACATATTCTGCAGCTTGCTTCGGTGCGTCACTCGCTTCTTCCGGCGAGTTTCCGGCGAACTTCCGTCGATCATCCGATGAACCCTCGGTGATGCTCCTGCGGACTTCCGGCAAACTCCTGGACTGCGACGATCCACTTGGCAAGTTCCGACGAGCTCCTTTGGCAAGCTTCTGGACTTCTCGGATTTGTTCCCGTAGAAACTCTGATGATTGTCCGAACTTCCGTCGAGCTCTCGAACTCCCAACGTGATCATTGTCTTGACTCCGGTGTAACTCCTGCTGCATGTCTTTCTTCCATCGTAGTTAATCCTGCACACTCAAAACAAAAACTTCGATCAAGACAATTAATCCTAAGCAATTAACCAAGTTGTCCGGCATGTCATTGGTCCCTCGACCCTTCGTCCGATTCTTCGGCGCATCGTCCTTTCCTGCAGCCTATTGCCCAATCGGCCAGTTGACTCCGCAACTCCGATATCCTTGGCACAATACCCGCTCTTCTTGGCCCGATGCCCGAGTCCACGGTCCGAAGCCTTCTGTCGATACGTCGACCGATCCACCAGCCCGACGTCCAATCTTCTGACACGTTCCTCCGGCACAACATGATGTTCCTGCTTTAATTGTCTCATCCTGATCGAAGCACCCTGCGTCACTCAAAACGCATATTAAATCATAAACATATATCAAGTAGTTTCATCATCAAAATACGAGATTCAACAATCGTCACAGTCCTCATCACTTGAGTTTTCTCTCAAGTGGTCTTCTGAAGTTCTAAGTGTCATATCCTTCCTGTTCTTTGGAAGGATGTCTTCTTGCTCTTCATGAGCTTTGCAAGTCATCTCATAGGTCATTAATGACCCGATTTGTTCTTCAAGAGGGAAGTTGTTTAGATCTTTCGCCTCTTGAATAGCAGTGACTTTAGGATCCCAACTCTTAGGAAGGGATCTTAGAATCTTATTTACGAGCTCAAAATCCGAAAAACTTTTTCTGAGTCCTTTTAGACCATTGATGACATCCGTGAAACGGGTAAACATATCGCCAATAGTCTCACTCGGTTTCATCCGGAAAAGTTTGAAAGAATGTAACAAAAGATTGATTTTTGACTCTTTCACTCTACTTGTGCCTTCGTGAGTCACTTCGAGTGTGTGCCAAATATCAAATACGATTTCACAAACCGAAACACGGTTGAACTCGTTTTTATCAAGCGCACAAAATAAGACATTCATAGCCTTTGCATTAAGAGCGAAAGCCTTCTTCTCCAATTCATTCCAATCGATCATTGGAAGAGAAGACTTCGAAAATCCATTTTCGACAAGATTCCAAAGTTCAAAATCCATAAAAATAAGAAAGATCCTCATTTGGTTCTTCCAATAGGTGTAGTCCGTCCCATTGAACATGGGTGGACGTGTAATAGAATGGCTCTCTTGGTTTCCGGCGTATGCCATCTCTCTTGGGTTTTAATCCGTTTGAGAGTTAACCTCGCTCTGATACCAATTGTTAGGATCAAGAGCACTAAAAGGGGGGGGGGGGGGTGAATTAGTGTAGCGGAAATCTTTCGATGATAAAAAACGTTCGAACGATAAAAGCAATTTTGGTGTGAAAGCCGATTCTAAGATTACATTAACTTAAGATCAAGCGAGATGACGTTAAAGTCAATCTATGAAGGCAGTTTGTAATTATGATGAAAATCAGAATATAAGCGCAAACTGAAATACGACGTTCGTACGATAAAAGCGATTTCGGTATGAAAGCCAATTCGTAAACCACTTTAACTTGAGATGAAGCGAGATGCAGTTAAAGAAAAGATATAAAGGCAATTTGCTATTATGATGGAAATCAGAACGTAAGCGCAAACTGAAATATGATGTTTGTACGATAAAACTGATTTGCGTCTAAACGCTGATTCGAAAAGCATTGAACTTTGAAACACGTTCGTAAAAACACAGAAGGCAGTAAGCTATTGAGGAGGTTTGCAGTAAAGATAAAATGCTCAAAGTAAATGCAAACCGAGATTTAGAGTGGTTCGGTCAATCTTGACCTACTCCATTTTTGGCTTCCTCCACTGACGAGGTCACCGACGTCAACTAGAGGCCTTCCTTCAATAGGCGAAGGCCAACCACCCTTTTACAGTTTCACTCCTTTTGACCGGCTTAGGAGACAATCCTTACAGAATTTTCTCTCCTCTCTTTAAAGCTCAGAACTTGGAAGAAAAGAGGGAGAAGAACTTTTGGCCTTTACAACAATTTTGAGCTCTAAAAATCATAGAACAAGATCAAGATTTCGGTGTATGTTCCGTGCCCTTTCAGTGTTGAATAGGTGGGGTATTTATAGGCCCCAACCTAGTTTAAATTTGGAGCTCAAAACTATCAATTCTCGGAATTCCGAGATCTGGCGGTTAAACCTTCTGACTAGAGCGGTTGCACCGCCTGGCAGAGCTCGAAGACTGAGCATTTGGGCGGTGCCACCTCTGTTAGGGGCGGTTGCACCTCCTGCCAGAGCTCGAAGACTGAGCTCAAGCGGTGTCACTGCTTGACTGAGGCGGTTGCACCTCCTGCCAGAGCTCGAAGACCGAGCTTAGGCGGTGCCACCTCTTGTTAGGGGAGGTTGCACCGCCCAGTCTCGCTCGGAGACTGAGCCCAGGCGGTGCCACCTCTTGGCTGGTGTGGTTGCACCGCCCAGTCTCGCTCGGAGACTTAGCCCAGGCTGTGCCACCTCCTGGCTTGGGCGGTTCAACTGCCTAGCAGAAATCAGGGTCCGAATGGGTTGATCCATTTGGCCCAATTTGGGTTTTTCAGGGGACCAATTTCCCCAAGATTAAGTTAATGGGATCACCTCCCATTTCCAACTTAATCATTGTGCTAACTACGATATTTCCTAAGACATTTAGTACAATCTTGCTCCGGTGCGTCAATCGCTTCTTCCGGCGAACTTCCGTCGATCATCCGATGAACCCTCGGTGATGGTCCTGCGGACTTCTGGCAAACTCCTGAACTTGCGACGATCCACTTGGCGAGTTCCGATGAGCTTCTTTGGCAAGCTCATGGACTTCTCGGATTTGTTCCCGCAGAACCTCCGACGACTAACCAAACTTCCGTCGAACTCTCGAACTCCCAAAGTGATCATTGTGTTGACTCCGGCGCAACTCCTGCTGCATATCTTACTTTCATCATAGTTAATCCTGCACACTTATCTCAACATATAGATTAGATAACAAATGACAATTGAATTCATCATCAAAATCCGAGATTCAACAGGTATATCTTCTTCGTACACTTGTATTTGATGATTCCTAGATCAAAGGTCCAGCTTTGTAAAGATTTGTACTCCCTTTCATCTAGTAATTCATCTATTATTGGAACAAAGTTTTTGTCCATAATGGTTATGCCATTGAGAGCTCGATAATCAATGCATATTCGCCATGTTCCGTTCTTCTTGCGTACAAGTAGCACCGGTGAAGGGTAGAGGTTGCAACTTGGCCGAATAACTCCTGTTTCGAGCATCTCTTTTACAATCCTTTCTATTTTATCCTTCTGGAGATGTAGATACTGATATGGTCGAGTATTTGCTGGAGGTTTTCTTGAAAGAATCGTTATATAATGATCATGCCGACGGGTAAGAGATAGGTTGTGCGGTTCGTCAAATATATCTGAAAATTCAGCAAGCGAAGGAAGTAGGTTTGGATCTTCAGCTGCTCAAGTTGTACCAAGTAGGTTGTGCGTTCAAGCTCAAAAGAATTTAATATGGCCGGACGCAGAACTGTTTACGAATGACTCAAATGAAACTTTTGGTAGAATATGGGTCTTATGGCATCCTAACTCTATTAATGCTTGGTTTATTTCTGCTACTGATCAATTCATTCAACTTAAGGTAGAGGACAAAAAGAATGGCTGTCAATTTAATTTCATTGGTATATATGCTTCAAATAGTATGCAAGAAAGAAATACTCTTTGGTCTGACCTGACTAATATTGCAAATGGCTGTCTCAATGTACCTTGGATTGTTCTTGGAGACTTTAATACTATTCGGTACACAAATGAAAAAGAGGGGGGTAGACAACTTTCAGAAAGCCAGCTTCAAAGTTTTAATGATTACATTGACACTGCAGCTTTGTTTGATATGAAATATGTGGGTAATTGGCTCTCCTGGAGTAATCAAGGTGCTGCTAACAGAAAAATAATGGCTCGACTTGATCGGTGTTTGATTAATCATGAATGGTTAACAGTTTACCCAGATTCACTTCTTGAGTATGGTGCTCCTTTGTTTTCTGACCATTCTTTAATGTATATACACGCAGACAAAGCGACACCAAGAGGCAAGAAACCGTTTAGATTCTTTAACATGTGGAGTACTCATCCTCAATTTCTTGATGTTATCAGATCTGCTTGGAATGTTAATGTGCATGGATCCCCCCCTTACATCTTATGTCAAAAGCTCAAAGCCTGTAAAGCAGCACTAAAGGAGTGGAATACAAATACGTTTGGCAATATTACCACCACAGTTCAATTTTGCAAGAAGGAACTAATGTCATTGCAACATGAGCTGCAACTTCAGCCAAATGATGAGAATATTATCTACAAAGAGACAGAAGCCAGAAATAACTTCATGAAAGCCTTAAAACAGGAGGAAAGTTTTGTAAAGCAGAAGTCTCGACAGCATTGGCTTACACTAGGAGATTCCAATACTAAATTTTTCTATGCTTCAATTGCTACTCGAAGGGCTGTTAACCGTATCAGCAAATGCAGAGACAAAGATGATAATCTTATTGAGAATTTAGGTGAGGTTAAAGCACATACAGAGCAATTTTTTTATTCCTTACTCAATCAAGCTGGGAAAACTAATAACATTCATGTGGAGCCGGCTAGAAAACTTGATTCGGAAGCTATTTCAATCCTCAATGCCCCAATTACTAACGACGAAATTGTATGTGTTGTCTTTAAGTCACCAAAGCACAAAAGCCCAGGTCCAGATGGATTTCCAGCTGAATTTTACCAAACTGCTTGGTCTATTATTGGAAAAGATGTGATCAAGGCTTGCCAACATTTTTTCTCTTCAGGTCATATTCTTAGAGAGATGAATTGCACCTTTATTTCTTTAATTCCGAAGAATGCAGGGGCTGATTCACTAGAGAACTATCGACCCATATCATTATGCAACTTTATTTATAAGATCATCTCCAAAGTATTAGCAAATAGAATGCAAAAGGTAATACACAGGATCATTAGCCCAAATCAAGCTGCTTTCATCAAAGGGAGAAGTATACATCATAACATTTTGCTTGCTAATGACTTGGTCAAAGATTTGCATTCAAAAGCAAGAGGGACAAAAATATGTTTTAAAGCTGATTTACGGAAAGCCTTTGATTCAGTTAATAGGAAATTTATCTATAAGATGCTCCTCGATATGAACTTCCCACAGCAATGGGTTAATTGGATTCAATCTTGCCTGGAAACTCCAAAGTTTTCGATACTCTTTAATGGCTCACCTATTGGTTTTTTTGGGAGCACGAATGGCATCCGACAAGGTGATCCACTCTCTCCGTATCTCTTTACTATTGCGATGGAAGGACTTAGCTATATGTTGGAACATGCAGTCTTAAATGGCAGCATTAAGGTACCCAATGCTGGCTCTATTCATATATCACATATAACATTTGCAGATGATTTACTTATCTTTCTCCAAAATGATCAAACTTTAGTAAAGAACCTGGCTACTATTATGAATGACTTTGGTATGGTTTCTGGACTTCAATTAAATCATGCGAAAAGTAAAGTATATATGAGCCCTTACGTTGAGGATAAGGTCTTTATTGCACAAACTTTGGGGGTTAGTGAGGGAAGCCTGCCAGTTCCTTATTTGGGTCTCCCGCTCATATCCACAGGCATTCACAAAACCCACTATCAGCCTATCTTGCAAAAAATAAAGAATAGAATTTCTTCTTGGAAAAATAGGCTTCTATCAAAAGCAGGACGACTCGAACTCATCCGTTCTGTATTGCACTCCTACTCTATATATTGGTGTAATGCATTTCTTCTGCCTGCTGGACTTCTCCAAGATATTGAACGGTTATTAATGAACTTCTTCTGGAATGGCACAAATGATAAGGCAATGCATATGGTAAATTGGGATAGCATTTGCAAACCGAAAGTTGAAGGGGGGCTAAACTTGAGAAATACTAGAGATTGGAATCAAGCATGCCTGGTACAACAATTGTGGGATCTTTTGCAAAACAAATGTTCCTTATGGTCACAATGGGTTTCTGCTAGGTATCTTTCAAAGGAATCAATTTGGAAAATTTCAACAAGAACATACCACTCTGCAGCTTGGAAAGGAATTTTAAAGGCAAGGAATTGGCTAATCAAACACATTTCTTATGCAATCTCTTCTGGAACTAGTACTAATATGTGGTACGATCCTTGGGTGAATGGGAAGAGTATATTTCAATTATATGGCGACAGAATACGAAAAGATCTTGGCGCTCCCAAAGATTGGAAGGTTTCCGAGTTCATTGTTAACGGTACCTGGTGTCTCCCTAATCCTATTTCTCCCGAAATGTTATCACTTTGGCCGACTATCATAGCTATTCCAATCAGGAATAACACTTCAGATATACTTATTTGGCCTCATGACAATGGCAAATTTAGTGCCACATCCGCATGGAATCAAATTAGGCAAAGAAATAACAAGTGGGTCCCAAGCAGTTGGACATGGGATCGACCGGGATCACAAAGACACTCCTTATATACATGGCAGGCCCTTCTCAATAAACTACCTACAATAGACAATATGAAAAGAAGAGGTATCTATCATGTTAACCGATGCTCCCTTTGTTTGCAACAAGAAGAAACTGTTGACCACCTCTATTTTGCTTGTAATTATACAAAATGGATATGGAAGGAGATTCTCCAGCGATTTGAACTCAATAGACTGCCGCAACCAAACTTGCACCAAGAACTAGGCGACCTTATGCAATGTTTCTCAAGAAAAGGGCCACTTACACAACTGGCAAAGGTTACTTTCAGATGCGCTATTTGGTGGATGTGGAAGGAGAGATGTAATAGAATCTTTGAATGTCAACACACAAACAATGCTCAGCTCTTGAAAGAGATTATTAGAGACTCAAGATCCTGTATGGAGCATGATCTCAAAACCGAGCACTTCACCCGAAGAGAAAAAGATATTTTTATCAAATTTAATTTTGCTATTAGCTAAAGATCTTGGGAATGATGCCAAATAATGTACCCACAGGTAGTTATAATCTACAGCATGTGTAGTCATAACTATCGCATTCGCACTCTATGAGTTACTTGGCTTTATCTATGACTTATATAGATAAAGCTATTTGTAGAAACTTTACACATAATCAATTTACTTTTACTTACCAAAAAAAAAAGTTGTACCAAAAGGCCGCTGCATGCTTTATGCAATACCTTCTTCATTTATTGTGTGCAAATCGTCGTTACGTCGCCCCCATGTTTCCCATTCAGTATCACCTGTTTCTCCTTACTGTAAAATTTCATAATTAGTTGCATAAAATTCCAAGAAATATCACCTAATATTGTCAACCATTTAATTTTGAGCATGGCCTTATGATCATCAAGAGGGAGAAGGAAGAAATATGTAATTATCTCTTGGTAAGGCCTCATGATCAGCAACAGTTTCTCTTGCGGGCGCCTACGATCATACTTCAAAATCCATCCATCGGCGACCTTAACGTCAAACCTGTTAGGATCAAATCCATCCATCGGCGACCTTAACGTCAAACCTGTTAGGATCAAGAGCACTAAGAGGGGGGGGGGGGTGAATTAGTGCAGCGGAAAACCTTCTACGAAAAAAAAACTGCGTTCGTTCGATAAAAGTGATTTCAGTAAGAAAGCCGATTCGTAAATCACTTTAACTTTTGATTAAGCGAGATGCAGCAAAGATATAAATGCAGTTTGCAGTTATGGTTGAAATCAGATAGTAGGCGCAAACTGAAATATGATATTCGTACGAAAAAACTGATTTACGTCTAAATACTGATTCGTAAATCACTTGATTAAGCGAGATGCAGTTAAAGCAAGGATATAAAGGCAGTTTGCAGTTATGATAGAAATCAAAACGTAAACGCAAACTGAAATATGATGATCGTACAATAAAACTGATTTACGTCTAAACGTCGATTCAGAAAGTGCAAAGCTTGAAACCCAATCGTATATGCGCAGAAAGCAGTAAGCTTTTGAGGAGGTTTGTAGTAAAGATAATATGCTCAAAGTAAATGCAAACCGAGATTTAGAGTGGTTCGGTCAATCTTGACCTACATCCACTTTTGTCTTCCTCCACCAACGAGGTCACCGACAACCACTAGAGGCCTTCCTTCAATAGGCGAAGGCCAACCACCCTTTTATAGTTTCACTCCTTTTGACGGGCTTACGAGATAACCCTTACAGAATTTTCTCTCCTCTCTTTAAAGATCAGAACTTGGAAGAAAAGAGGGAGAAGAACTTTTGGCTTTTACAACAATTTTGAGCTCTAAAAATCATAGAATAAGTTCCAGATTTTGGTGTGTTTGAGTGCCCTTTCAGTGCTGAAAGGGTGGGGTATTTATAGGCCCCAACCCAGTTTGAATTCCGAGCTCAAAACTTTCAATTCCCGGAATTTCAGAATCTGGCGATTGCACCGCCTGGCAGAGCTCGAAGACTGAGCCTCTAAGCAGTGCCACCTCCTGTCAGGGGTGGTTGCACCTCCTGCCAGAACTCGAAGACCGAGCTCAAGTGGTGCCACCGCCTGACTGAGGTGGTTGCACCTCCTACCAGAGCTCGAAGACCGAGCTCAGGCGGTGCTACCTCCTGTCAGGGGCGGTTGCACCGCCTAGTCTCTCTCAGAGATTGAGCCCAAGCGGTGCCACCGCTTGGCTGGGGCGATTCAACCGCCTGGCAGAAATCAGGGTCCGAATGGGTTGATCCATTCGGCCCAATTTGGGTTTTTCAAGGGCCCAATTGTCCCAAGATTAAGTTAATGGGATCACCTCCCATTTCTAACTTAATCATTATGCTAACTACGATATTTCCTAAGACATTTACTGCAACTTGCTCCGGTGCGTCAATCACTTCTTCCGGCGAACTTCCGTCGATCATCTGATGAACCCTCGGTGATGCTCCTGTGGACTTCCGGCAAACTCCTGGACTTGCGACGATCCACTTGGCGAGTTCCGACGAGCTTCTTTGGCAAGCTCATGGACTTCTCGGATTTGTTCCCGCAGAACCTCCGACGACTGTCCGAACTTCCATCGAACTCTCGAACTCCCAACGTGATCATTGTCTTGACTCCAGCGCAACTCCTACTGCATATCTTACTTTCATCGTAGTTAATCCTGCACACTTATCTCAACATATAGATTAGATAACAAATGACAACTAACTTCATCATCAAAATCCGAGATTCAACAATCTCCCCCTTTTTGATGATGACAATCAATTGATAATGGATTTAACCTTAACTCCCCCTGTTTATATGCCATACTTGAGATAAGTCATTCTTGAATTCAAAACCTTTGAATTCAAGAGACATATTGATAAGTTAAAATCATTTAAACTTATCAATACTCCCATCATGATGTATCTCTCTGAAGATGATGTCAAGGCTTGACATTCATTTTCAAATTTTACATTATAAGTTTGAATGATGGTAATAGTAGCAATTCATCATATTGTAAGATATCAACATGTAAAACTGCGAAGTAAGATTTTTTGTTTGATATCTTGACATGATACAAACAAGGCATAATGCAAATTATAGCAATCATAGCATAGCAATTCATATATCTCTTGGTGATGCAAGCATGGCATTAATACTCATATATTTCTCCCCCTTTGTCATCAACAAAAAGCATTGTAACTGTGATACCAGGAGAACAATATAAGCGAATTTTGAGCATAAGTGTGATGCCTTTACTAGGTTCATGTCATTTTCAATAGTAAGTCAATTATGCAACCTTGACATGGAGATATCAATTCTGTTTTTACCCCGCATCTCCACCATCTATTTGTGAGTTTACTTTAAATGAAGTTAAAATTGATGAGAGATTAAATCTTGCTTCATTTTAACAAGGATCAAGATATGTATTAGAAACGAATCCTCGTTAGTAAAAACACTATCATTCATATAATCAGGAATCATTTTATTAAATCCATTTCTTTAAAGAATATTCTTCACATAGGTGTATGAGAGATGTATTTCATATGTCAAGAATGATGAGAATTAAACTCGTTATGACATATGCTTTATTAAGTCCGAAAGAGGATAATGTATCGAGAAACTCCGATTTTTAAGAGAATCCGAAAACGAAATTAAGACTTTCATGTATTCGGACGAGACTGTGCTATTGATTTTCAAATATGATCATGAAGACAAAACATGCTTATCATCATGAAATTTTTTTATATTCATACACATAATTTCTAACATGTAATTGTGTAAAATCATCATAGCAATTAAGTGAAATTGATCAATCAATCAATAAAGTTCGGACACATCAACATTCCTAATTCTCTTCTTATGAAATCAAATTGTTCTTCACTTAAAGGTTTTGTAAAAATATCAGCTAGTTGATGTTTAGTGTCAATGAACTCTATGATTACATCATGATTAGTAACATGATCTCGTATAAAGTGATGTCTAATATCAATATGTTTTATTCTTGAGTGTTGTATAGGATTCTTTGTTAAACATATTGCACTTGTGTTATCACATTTAATGGGAATATTTTTAAGATGAACTTTATAATCTTCTAAGGTGTTTTTCATCCATACAACTTGTTCACAGCATGCACTTGCTGCAATATATTCAGCTTCGGTTGTTGATAGTGCAACCGAATTTTGTTTCTTAGATGACAGGGAAACAAGGGCATGTCCTAAAAATTGACATGTTCCTGATGTGCTTTTTCTATCTAGTCTACAGCCAGCAAAGTCTGCATTAGCATAAGCAATTAACTCAAGATTCTCTAATTTTGGGTACCATAATCCTAGATTTGTGGTACCATTAAGATATCTAAGTATTCTTTTAACTACTTTGAGATGAGATATTTTAGGGTTTGATTGAAATCTAGCACAAAGTCCTACACTGAACATGATATCTGGTCTAGTTGGAGTGAGTTTAAAGTAAACTTCCTATCATGCCCCTATAAGTTTTTTGATCAAAGCTTTCTCCACTTTCATCAATTTCTAACTTAGTGGAGGTGCTCATAGGAGTGTTAATAGCTTTTGAGCTATTCATATTAAACTTTTTTAGCAAATTCATAGCATATTTAGTTTGACTAAAAAACATGTCATTGCTTAGTTGTTTGATTTGTAAGCCTAAGAAGAATGTTAATTCTCCCATTAAACTCATTTCGAATTCAAGACTCATAGTTTTAGCAAAAGATTCACAAAGAGATTCATTCGTAGAACCAAAGATAATATCATCAACATAAATTTGAAAAATGAGAAAATTATTTTCAAAATTCTTGATGAACAATGTAGTATCAACCTTGCCTTTTGTAAAATTATTTTCAATAGGAAAAGAACTAAGTCTCTCATACCAAGCCCTCGGAGCTTGTTTTAAACCATAGAGAGCTTTAGTTAATCTAAACACATGATTAGGGAGGCTATTATTTTCAAATCTAGGAGGTTGTTCAACATAGACTTCTTCGGAAATAAAGCCATTAAGAAAAGCACTTTTAACATCCATTTGAAACAACTTCAAAATTATTACTACTAGCGTAGGAAAGGAGCATTCTTATGGCTTCTAATCGAGCCACAGGAGCGAAGGTTTCTTTGTAATCGATACCTTCTTCTTGGTTGAAACCTTTGGCCACTAATCTAGCCTTGTTTCTAACCATGATACCATATTCATCTTGCTTATTTCTAAAAACCCATTTAGCACCAATAACTAAATGGTCATTTGGCCTAGGAACAAGCTTCCACACCTCATTTCTCTCAAATTGATTTAATTCATCTTGCATTGCGATAATCCATGAATCATCTTTCATGGCTTTGTCAACACATTTGGGTTCAATTTGGGAGAGAAAAGCGGCGTTGGAACAAAAATTTTTAACAGAAGAACGTGTTTGAACCCCCTTTGATGTGTCTCCTAAGATTAGCTCCTTAGGCTGAGCATCTACATACTTCCAATCCTTGGGTAAGGATGTTTCGGAAGTGGATGCATCCAAGTTGCTAGTTGGAGACGGGGTATCATTTAAATTCAAGGAATCAAAATTAACATCATCATCAAAATCGTTTTTCCTGATTTCGGAAATCTCATTGAAAACAACATGAATGGATTCTTAAATAATTAAAGTTATTTTATTGAAAATATGAAAAGCTTTAGAAACCGAAGAATAACCAAGAAAGATTCCTTCATCGGATTTAGCATCAAATTTTCCTAAGTTATCTTTTTCATTCAAGATAAAACACTTACACCCAAAGACTTTAAAATATGAAACATTAGGTTTTTTGTTGTTCCATAACTCATAGGGAGTTTTGGTGAGTAAGGGTCTTACTAGAACTCTATTTAAAATATAGCATGTAGTGTTTACGGCTTCGACCCAAAAATATTTGGGTAGGCTATGTTCATTCAACATGGTTCTTGCCATTTCTTGTAAATTTTGATTTTTTCTTTCTACTACTCCATTTTGTTGAGGATTTCTAGGAGTAGAGAAATTATGGTTGTATCCATTGAGTTCAAAAAATTCTTGGAAATCATGGTTTTGAAATTCACCACCGTGATCACTTCTAATTGATGAAATCATAGAACCTTTCTTATTTTGAACAAGTTTACAAAACATGGTAAAATATCTAAAGCATTCATTTTTCTGTTTTAAGAAGTAGGTCCATGTATATCTGCTATAGTCCTCAATAATGACAAAGGCGTATTTGCTACCTCCTAGACTCGATGTAGAGATTGGTCCGAACAAGTCCATATGGATCAATTGTAAGGGCCTAGAGGTGCTTATTTGATTCTTAGATTTGAAACTACCCTTAATTTGTTTACCTAATTGGCAAGCATCACATACATTATCTTTGATGAACTTGATATGAGGAATTCCTCTTACAAATTCTTTAGATGATATTTGAGTGATTAGTTTCATGCTAGCATGACCTAATCTTCTATGCCATAGCCAAGCATCCTCATTCAAAACCGAAAAACACATTTCATTACACAAATCATTGATGTCAATAGTGTATACGTTATTTTGTTTTAATGCAATCATAGACGTGTTTTTGTGTGGTTTTTCAATGATGCAATCATTTGATTCGAATTTGACAATATATCCTTTATCACATAATTGACTAATGCTCAAGAGGTTATGTTTTAAACCATCAACTAATAAAATATCTTCAAGAAAGAAGTTGGATTTGTTACCTATGGTTCCTTTGCCAATGATTTTACCCTTTATATTGTCTCCAAAGGTGACATAGCCTTCGTCTATGCTAGTGAGCTTAGAGAATTGAGATGGATCTCCGGTCATATGCCTTGAGCATCCACTATCAAGGTACCATCTCTTGCTCCTAGCTTGCATGGTATAGGTTTCTACAAGAAAGGATGATCTTTAGGTATCCATTTGCTTTTCGGTGCCTCAAAAATAGATCTATATTTTTTATCATGTTGCATAGAATTTATCATGGTTCCTTTAGGAACCCAAATTAATCTGTTCGGACTAATTTTCTTGAATGGACAATAATGCGTTTTGTGTCCAACTTTGCAACAAAAGTTGCATTTGCTTTGGTGTCGAACATGTAAGATGGGGCCTTTTATGAAGGTGGTTGGATTTTGGTGAGGACTTCTCACAAATCCGATTCCACTTCTTTTGGGAACGTGACCCTTGTCTTTAAGTAGCAAGTTTTCCTTTTGAAGAGTTTCTAGATCATGGCATTTTATGCATGAACCTAAACTATCATGATATTCAGTTTTTAACTTATCGAAATTACAAGTAAGACTATCATGCTCCTTTTTTAGCAATTTATATTTTCTGCTAATAATCTTGCATTCATCAAATAAGTCATGGAAGGGATTTAATAATTCATCAAATGATAATTCTGCATCTATTAAATTTGTTACCTCCTCTCCGATGGTCGTTAAGGCGTAATGAGCAACTTGCTAGGTGTTGGACTCCTCTTCTTTGGACGCACTCAAGTCATCCCACGTTGCTTTGAGCGCCTTCTTCTTTGATGTTCTCTTTTTGACTTGGGGACAATCACTTTTGTAGTGTCCTGGCTTTTTGCACTCGTAGCAAATAACTTGATCCTTCTTGGGTTCAAGTTTATTTTTTGTGTCATTCTTAAACTTGTTTCTTTTAATGAATTTTTTAAATTTTCTTGTTACAAGTGCCACGTCATCGTCATAGTTCTCATCACTTGAGTTTTCTCTCGAGTGGTTTTCTAATGTTCTGAGTGCCATATCGTTCCTGTTCTTTGGAAGGATGTCTTCTTGCTCTTCATGAGCTTTGCAAGTCATCTCGTAGGTCATTAATGACCCGATTAGTTCTTTAAGAGGGAAGTTGTTTAGATCTTTCGCCTCTTGAATAGCAGTGACTTTAGGATCCCAACTTTTAGGAAGGGATCTTAGAATCTTATTTAGGAGCTCAAAATCCGAAAAAAATTTTCCGAGTCTTTTTAGACCGTTGATGACATCCGTGAAACGGGTAAACATGTCGCCAATAGTCTCACTCGGTTTCATCCGGAAAAGTTTGAAAGAATGTATCAAAAGATTGATTTTTGACTCTTTCACTCTACTTGTGCCTTCGTGAGTCACTTCGAGTGTGTGCCAAATATCAAATGCGGTTTCACAAACCGAAACACGATTGAACTCGTTTTTATCAAGTGCACAAAATAAGGCATTCATAGCCTTTGCATTAAGAGCGAAAGCCTTCTTCTCCAATTCATTCCAATCGATCATTGGAAGAGAAGACTTCGAAAATACATTTTCGACAAGATTCCAAAGTTCAAAATCCATAGAAATAAGAAAGATCCTCATTCGGGTCTTCCAATAGGTGTAGTCCATCCCATTGAACATAGGTAGACGTGTAATAGAATGGCCCTCTTGGTTTCCGACGTATGTCATCTCTCTTGGGTTTTAATCCGTTAGAGAGTTAACCCCGCTCTGATACCAAGAGGGCCATTCTATTACACGTCCACCCATGTTCATTGGGACGGACTACAC
The DNA here is from genome assembly GCF_036884655.1 of Musa acuminata AAA Group. Taxonomy (NCBI): domain Eukaryota; kingdom Viridiplantae; phylum Streptophyta; class Magnoliopsida; order Zingiberales; family Musaceae; genus Musa; species Musa acuminata. The sequence goes on from NC_088359.1 coordinate 16,714,836, forward strand.
CTATTGGAAGACCCGAATGAGGATCTTTCTTATTTCTATGGATTTTGAATTCTGAGTTCAAAACTGTCAATTCCCGGAATTTCGGGATATGGCGGTTGCACTGCCTGACTGAGGCGGTTGCACCGCCTGCCAAAGCTCGAAGATTGAGCCTATGGGCGGTGCCACCTCCTGTTAGGGGCGGTTGCACCTCCAGCCAGAACTCGAAGACCGAGCTCAAGCGGTGCCACCGCTTGACTGAGGCGGTTGCACCACCTGCCAGAGCTCGAAGAACGAGCTCAGGCGGTGCCACCTCCTGTCAGGGGCGGTTGCACCGCCCAGTCTTGCTCGGAGACTGAGCCCAAGCGGTGCCACCGCTTGGCTGGGGCGGTTCAACCGCCTGGCAGAAATCAGGGTCCGAATGGGTTGATCCATTTGGCCCAATTTGAGTTTTTTAGGGGCCCAATTGCCCCAAGATTAAGTTAATGGGATCACCTCCCATTTCCAACTTAATCATTGTGGTAACTACGATATTTCCTAAGACATTTACTGTAACTTGCTCCGGTGCGTCAATCGCTTCTTCCGGCGAGCTTCCGGCGAACTTCCGTCGATCATCCGATGAACCCTCGGTGATGCTCCTGCGGACTTCTGGCAAACTCCTGGACTTGCGACGATCCATTTGGCGAGTTCCGACGAGCTTCTTTGGTAAGCTCATGGACTTCTCGGATTTGTTCCCGTAGAACCTCCGACGATTGTCCGAACTTCTGTCGAACTCTCGAACTCCCAACGTGATCATTGTCTTGACTCCGGCGCAACTCCTGCTACATATCTTACTTTCATCGTAGTTAATCCTGCACACTTATCTCAACATATAGATTAGATAACAAATGACAATTGACTTCATCATCAAAATCCGAGATTCAACAAAACCTACTGCAATTCTCGATAGGTAAAGCCATCTGGACGGCAACCTTACTGTTTAGAAAGTTTTTAGTAATGTCCGTGTCGATGAGAACAGTGATCGGTTGTTGTTTGAGAAGGCCTCTAACTTTCATCGTTTGCGGGTTTGAGTAGCTGGCTAGTGCATGTACCGTAACTTCGGTCGGTTGTGGCTCTTCTTCTGCATCTTCTTCTTCACATTCAAGGCTCTCTTCTGAATGTTCAATGACCTCTTCTTCTATTGGTTCAATCATAAGAAGTCTCCCTTTACTACAGCGATGCTCACGGCTCCACGGCTCGTCACAATACCAACATAACCTCTTCGCATATTGCTCCCAAAGCTCTTCTCCTGTTAACCTCTTTGGTGTAGGGACTTGGTTGACAGTAGGGAGGGCTGAAGGCTTCAATATTACTAGTTGAGGAGCGACCCTTGTCCTCCGAGCTTCATGGTTCAATTGCTCCTCTTGATGTCGTGCGAAAGAGATGGCTGCCATAAGCGTATACGGTTGTCGTGCTTTAACTTCTCCTCAGATCTCCGGCTTCAAGCCTTCAATGAAGGTCCTCAATAGCTATTTTTGAGACCAATCATGAGTTTGATTAGTTAACCTTTCAAACCTAGTTTGGTACTCCTGAATGGTGGAGGTTTGTCGGATCATTGCTAGTTGTTCGTCAATATTCTCGTAATCGGTTGGTCTGAAGCCGATCAGCAGTCCTTCTTTGAATTATCGCCATGAAAGGACTCCATAAGAATGTTCAAACCAGTCAAACCACTGTATAGCATCCCCTTCAAGATGTATAGCTACAATTTTCACCATAGATGCATCCGCGGTTTTGTGGTACCGAAAATATCGCTCCGCGCACGAGATCCAACCAATCGGGTCTCCTTCTTCCTATCTAGGGAAGTCCACTCTCATGCATGGATATTTGGAGTCGATCATAGAGCTTCCCCTCTCTTGGAAGTCATATCTTCGGATTTGGTGCGATTGGGCAAAGCTCTCTCCTTGATGTGATTTCTTCGGGCTTAGTGGTCGGCCCAATCTGAGTTCGGTAAAGAGCGTCCGAATCTTCTCCTCCATTCGTGCATCGAAGGCTTTAAATTTAGCATTGATTACCTCCTCAGATGTCATAGTATATGCCTTCAAATCTATGATGTTAAGATCTCTCTTTTGTTGTCGGGTTAAAGGCAAGTATTGATTGAGAGAGGTGATAGTCGAAAGGGTTGGTGGATTGGTGGATGTAGGCTACGATTTAGGCTTGTTTTGTGGCTATTTTGGGTGCAGTTTGAGGGTGTAGTTTGGTGGAGTTTTAGGGCTGTAGATGAAAGTTTTGGATCTATGGTAGATGGTAGCAAAGGTTTGATAGAAATAAGTGGAAGTTGCAGCAAGTATGTGCTGTCTTGTAAGAGTAGAATTGTCGTCGAAGAAACAACGGTTTCTCGACGTAATTTCCACCAAAAACTTGAGAGAATTGATAGCAAAATCATAGTTTATATGACAGCAAGGATGACTAATTTAATCAAGAAAATTTTGGTAGTATAACAGTAAGAAAATTGGTGCAAATTGTGATAGCAGAATTCTCGTAGAAAAATTTCAGCGGTTTACGATGAAAATTTGCAGCAACACAAAATCATTTTTAGAGATGAATTCCTCAATAGATCAATATTAGATGGAAGCCAAGATGATCAATGAAGTGTATAAGAAATTTTATTCAAAAAATATTGCAAATAGATGGGTTAAGGCAACAATATGCGGTTGAAATTTTCTGCAGCACAGATTTTTAAGTATAGCAGATTGGATGTAAAAGATCAGTAGGTTATATTGAGAATTTTTTGATGAAACCAAAGGGAAATCCACTATTAGGAAGTGTCAAAGCTATCATAAAAATTTCGTAGAGATTTTGATAGAAACAACGTAGTATCAAGATCAAACAAACAGTTCTATGTGGCAGAAATTTTACAGTGCAGATTTTCAAGTATAGCAGATTAGATGTAAAATATCAATGGTTTATATTGAGAATTTTTTGACAAATCAAAAGGGAAATCTGCTGTTAGGAAGTGTCAAAGATGTCATAAAAAGTTTGTAGAGATTTGGATAGAAAAAACACAGTAGCAAGATCAAAAAGACGGTGCTATACGGTTGGAATTCTGCAATGTATCTTTCGTCGTAGAGATGAAAACTTTATGACGAAAAGTTTATGCAACAATATAGGAATAATTTTTTTGGGATTTTCAAATAAGGATAACTAAATTGCAGTAGCAGTAAGGTAGAAAACCATAACCTGTTGCAATTCACGGGGAGATCAAAGGATGATCTGTGGTGGTGGAGATGATGGCGAAATTTGGCGACGATCTTTTAAGCAATTGTGGGAATTGCTTTGGGCGGTTGTGGAGGGTTGATGGATGGCTATGAAAGGGCAGCGAGATACTAAGAATGCTGCTCTGATACCAGGTGGTAGAACCCTTGTAGATTCTAAACTTGGGGTTGATCTCTTTAGGGGATCGGCCTCCTTGGAACTCTATAGGGGTTCCTCCCTCCAAGTTGCTACTCAAAGGCTGCAGAAAAGATTCATCTATTGCTTATCAAAAGAGGAGGAATACATGACTATTTATAGGGCTTCTAAACCCTAACTCCTAATAGGACTCCTACTCAAGACTCCTACTTCTTACCAACTCCTAATAGGACTCCTACTCAAGACTCCTATTCCGTTACAACTCCTAATTCTTCTCTAAGAAACAACCTCCTAACCCTAGCTGGCCTCTTCATCTCTTTAATAGGGGTCGGTATAGATAGGTTTTACATGAATGTCCCTCTCAATTTGGACTCTCCAAGCTAGAGTCCTAACAAAAGCTTAATGATACAAGAAAGAAATATTCTACCTATGATAAGGAGTTTTATGCCATTTATCGAGCTTTATCTTATTGGAGTCAATACCTTCTTGCCAAGCCATTTGTCCTATATTCTGATCATGAGGCATTAAAGTTCATTAATCACCAGCACAAGCTAAACAATAGGCATGCAGCTTGGGTTGAGTTTTTATAATATTATAACTTTACAATCAAGAACAAATCTGGTGTTTAAAATGTAGTTGCTAACATATTGAGCAGAAAGCATTCTTTATTATCAGCAATGGAAGTTAAAGTGATGGTTGGATTTGAAACATTCAAATATCTCTATGAGAATGATGTAGATTTCAACTCAATTTGATAGAATTGCAAATTAGGTTCCTTTAAATAATTTTCTATCTTTGATGGTTTTCGTTTTCGAGTTAATGCTTTATGTGTTCCATCTTGTTCTTTAAGATAATTAATTATGGCTGAAGCTCACGGTGGTGTTTTGGGTGGACATTTTGGTGGAAATAAGACTCTAGCTCTTGTTCCATCAAACTTCTATTGGCCTAAGATATTTAGATATTTGAAGAAACATGTAAAGCAATGCCAAGTGTGTCATTTGGCAAAAACAAGAAGTCCAAATTCTAGATTGTATACTCCATTCCCTATGCCAAATGTTCCATAGGAGAATGTGAGTCTTGATTTCATTTTGGGACTGCTAAAAACTCAAAGGAACAAGGATTCTATCATGGTTGTTGACAAATTTTCAAAAATATCTCACTTTATTCCCTGTAATAAATCGAATGATGCATCTCATATTGCTGATTTATATTTTAAAGAGATTGTTAAATTGCATGGTATTCCAAGATTGTTAAATTGATTGAGATTCAAAATTTCTTAGTCATTTTTGGATAACTCTTTGGAGGAAGCTGGGTGCTTCTTTGAATTTCAATAGCTCGTATCATCCACAAACCGATGGGAAAACTAAGGTAGTGAACAGAAGCTTGGGAAATGTACTTAGAAGCTATGTTGGTAAGAATATTAAGTAGTGGGATCTTATTCTTCCACAAATTGAGTTTGCCTATAATCGTTCTATGCATCATAGTATTGGTAAGAGTCCTTTTGAGGTTATTTATGCTGCTAATCCTGTTGGTCTTTTGGATTTCGTCTCTCATTCAACAACTAAGAAATTTAGTGGAGATGCTGATAAGAGAGTAAAACAGATAAAGAAGCTACATGAGGGTGTTAAAACCAATATAGAAAAAGAAAAATGAGAAGTACATGAAAGCTTCTAATAAACACAGAAAACATATAGAGTTTAATGTTGGTGATTTAGTCTAGATTCATCTAAGGAAGGAGAGGTTTCCACCGGGCAAATTTGAAAAATTGAAATCAAAAGGCTGATAGTTCGTTCAAAGTGCTTAAGAGAATTGGTAAAAACACTTATAAGATTGAGTTACCTGAAGGTTACGGAGTGTCCCCAATATTTAATTTTGTTAATTTAAGTCCTTTTCACAATCATGTTGATGAAACAAACAAGGACTTGAGGACAATTCTTTTTCAACAAGGGGAGATTGACACGGGAGTGTCTAATTTGCTACAATATGATCAAATGGACCTTGTTTATGATATGGTACTTTTTTCAGCCAACAATGTTGTCTCATAATTTTTAACTCATCCTACTCAAATATAACAGCTCATCAGTGTATTCCCTACACAAAGTTAAAGCCGTTTCAAGGTGCTTTTCTTTATGACCAAGGAATGCATTAAAGAAGTTGGTTAGCAGTTGTAAAACACTTAATTTCGAAATTCTCTATGTATAAAGGGTTATTTCATGCACTAGTACTTGTTTTGGTGTTTAGGGCTTAGAAAAGACTTTAGAAACTGATGATATTTTGACAGAAGCTCTCTTGGAGTTCTCCCTTAAACTTTGTATCTCTTGGATGCTTCCTTGAGTGATGAGTCTTTTAATTTCAGTTCTGTATCATTGTTTAATTTCCTTGGGGTGGTGAACTTTCTGTATCCCTTTGTGATTTTAAACTTGGTGGTGAGCTATTTTTCGATCTTATTGAAGTATTATCGTGAGTTCGAATATTTTCTATCTGAAAAACTATACCATCAATTTTCTTTCGAAATCTATTCTACTTTAATCCCCAATTCTGCATCACACGGGTACTAGACATAGACTGGTGTACTATGTACCCATAGATATGATGGAGGCAACTAGTCTCAAAGCTGCTCACGTGGGGACACTAGGGATATAATATAGGTGCTCATTGGAGAATAAGTTCACCGATTGATCCACTCACGGAATGCTGGATGGTTGATGATGCTTTATTATCAAATAGTGATTCCGTAGTCCCAATGGTATATCTGGTCCCTAGACTTGAGACACAAAGGATTTCTTGAATGAGTACTCTATTCTTTGATGCCAAACGTATATGTCTAGAATTTTCAAATCTAGTATAGCTGGTCATCGGGAGTGGTAGCCAACCTTACGAGGACTCTTGAGTAACGATAGAGGATCATTCACTCTCGGTGTCATGAGAGGAATATCCCAAGTATTCTTGCTTAGACAAATCCCTAGCTAGGGTCATTCGGATTGAGAGAGAAAGAGTTCTTCAGGAGAATCCGATTAGAGAGAGACTCAAGTAGAAATCGTATGAGTCTATAGCACCATGTCCGATATATGGTCTCTGGGATATTAGATGGATAAGGAACTATAGGTATATGGTAATTGAGGATAGATAGGTCCAATGGATTGGATTCCCCTATATCATTTGGGGACTACGATGTAATGGCCTAGTACGCCTATAGTCGATGAGTCGAGTGAATTATAATAATTCCCTGACCTAGAAGGAGTTTTGACAGGTATGACTCATAGCCAGATTGATATTAAGCCTAGAGGGTCACACACATATGGTAGGCATTGCGACAAGTAGAGATTCGGATTTGAGATATCCGTTGGAGTCCCTATCTTATTGGATATTCAATAAGCTCCTGAATTATTAAATCATATGAATGAGATCCAATAAGAGCCAATGAGAGATTATTAGATAGAGATCTACTAATCTAAGAGGTTTTGGTAGTTGGATAGAGATCTAGTACCCAATAAGATAGGATCCTTAGCTAGAACCATGTTAAAAATAGGAGAAATGACAAGAACCATGTTAAACGAATATAGCCTACCCAAATATTTTTGGGTCGAAGCCGTTAACATGACATGCTATGTCATGAATAGAGTTCTAGTAAGACGATTACTTTCCAAAACTCCTTATGAATTATGGAATAACAAAAAACCTAATGTTTCATATTTTAAAATTTTCAGTTGTAAATGTTTTATTTTAAACGAAAAAGATGCCTTTGAAAAATTTGATGTAAAATCTGATGAAGGCATTTTTATTTGATATTCTTCTACTTCTAAAGAATTTCATATGTTTAATAAAAGAGCTTTAGTTATAGAAGAATCTATTCATATTATTTTTAATGAGGTTTCCCAATTTAAGAAAATGATTTTGATGATAATTTTGATTTTGATGCTTTAAATTTGAATGAAACCTCTCATCCCACTAGCAACTTGGATGCATCTTCTTCCAAAGAATCCTTACCTAAAGATTGAAAGTATGTAGATGCTTATCCTAAGGAGCTAATCATTAAAGACCATCAAAATATATTCAAACTCGTTCTTTTCTTAAAAATTTTTTTGTGAATATAGTATTTTTATCTCAAATTGAACCTAAATGCATTGATGAGGCCTTCAAAGATGATTCATAGGTTATTGCAATGCATGAGGAATTAAATCAATTTAAGAGAAATGAGGTATAGAAGCTTATTTCTAGACCTAGTGAACATTTGGTAATTGGTACTGAATGGGTCTTTAGAAATAAGCAAGATAAACTTGGTATCATAGTTAGAAACAAGGCTAGATTAGTGGCCAAAGATTTCAACTAAGAAGAAGGTATCGATTATGAAGAAACCTTCGCTCCTATAGCTAGACTTGAAGCCATAAGGATTCTCCTTGCCTATACTAGTTATAATAATTTTAAGTTATTTCAAATGAATGTTAAAGGTACTTTTCTTAATGACTTTGTTTCCGAAGAAGTTTATGTTGAACAACCTCCCGGATTTGAGAATGCTAATTTTTTGAATCATGTGTTTAAGTTATCTAAGGATCTCTATGGTTTGAAACAAGCCCCAAGCGCTTGGTGTGAGAGACTTAGTTTCTTTCTAATTAAGAATAATTTTATAAAAGGCAAAGTCGATACTACATTGTTTGTTAAACATTTTGAAAATGATTTTCTTATAGTTCAAATTCATATTGATAATATCATTTTCGATTTTTCAAATGAGTCTTTATGTGAGTCTTTTGCCAAGTATATGAATCAATAGTTCGAAATGAGTTTAATGATGAAATTAACCTTTTTCCTAGGTTTACAAATCAAACAACATAGTGATGGAACTTTTGTTAGTCAAACTAAGTATAGGTTAGATTTATTAAGACAGTTTAATATGGATAGTGCTAAGGCTATAAATACACCAATGAGCACTTCTACAAAATTAGATATGGACAATAATGGAGAATGTTTTGATCAAAAGACTAATAGGGGTATGTATGATAGGTAGTTTATTATACCTCACAATAACTAGACCCAATATCATGTCTAGTGTTGGACTATGTGCTAGATTTCAAACTAATCCTAAGCAATCTCACTTCAAAGCTGTTAAAAGGATTTTTAGATATCTAAAAAGAACTCCTAATCTAGGACTATGGTATCCAAATTCTAAAAACTTTGAGTTACTTGCCTATGTCGATGCTTGTTTTGCTAGTTGTCAAATAGATAGAAAAAGCACATCTAGAATAAGTCAATTCTTAGGTCATACACTTGTCTCTTGGTCTTCCAAGAAACAAAACTCTGTTACTTTATCTACAACCAAAGTTGAGTATATATATAATAGCAGGTGCATGTTTTGCACAAGTTATCTAGATGAAAAATACTTTAGAAGATTATGAAATTTACTTGAAAAGCATACCTATAAAATGTGATAACACTAGTGCAATATGTTTAACAAAAAATCCTATTCAACACTCTAGAACTAAACATATTAATATAAGCCATCATTTTATTAGAGATCATGTTAATAATCATGATATATCTTTAGAATTTATTGATACAAAGTATCAATTAGTAAATATTTAAACCATTGAATGAAGAATAATTTGATTTTGTTAGAAAAGAATTAGGCATGTTAAACCTTCCAAATGCATGAATTCCTTTATAAGTTTTTCGGATTTCTTAATTTTTCATAACTTGAAATTTTCTTTTAAATCGAGATCGTTTCCTATGAATCCTTCCTCTTGCTATTTACAAAAGAAAAGATTCAATTTATGGACTTTTGGTATTCACAACTTGATTCCTTATTTTTCATGTGATGATCCTGAGTCCTTCCTCCTTCTATTTGCAAAGGAAGAGCCTTGATTCATGGATCTTTGGATTAATGACTTGATCTTCTATGTGATAATCAATTCCTATGAATCCTTCTTCCTTTTAAGGGATTTGATTCATGAATCTTTAGTATGCACATTTTGATTCTTTTTGATGAATTCTTTCTCTTTGTAAAAGTAGAAGCTTGATTCAATTAAACTAAGTTTTCGTAGATTTGATATGGTTCATGGATTTGACATGGTTCAAATCCTTTCATGGATTTTGTTCTTATAATTTGATTTTTCTTATGATGAATAAATTCCTCCCTTACTCTTTCTTCCTCTTCTTCCTATTCTTATGACAAAAGGAAGAAAAAAACATACACCAAAAAGTACTTGCACATCTAAAGAAATAAAGCTAGCTTGCCCATTTCAAGAAGCAAAAGTAGTTATCATGTAAAGTGTTTGCTTAACTTCTCATTTCACAAATTTGCTAACTTGGATAAATTGGTGTAAAACTTACTTGAATAGTTTAAAATACTTGCATTGTTGAATGATTCTCCTTTTTGTTGATGACAAAGGGGGAGAAAGGATGAATATTTGGTATCATGAAATAATGAATGGTATCATGATCAAAATGTTGATTTAACGCATGAAGTATGCTTAAAATTTTAATGTTTTAGTATCATGCGTGTTATGCCCAAAGTGATGTTGATTTATTTTTGATATCATGCATGAAATGAGGATGAAATGTAATGTTTTGAAATTGTGTATGTTTTAATTTGAAACTATAATGATGCACAACATATGAAATTTTGATTTGATATATTTATTAGGATCGAGTCGGCACTAAGAGGGGGGGTGAATTAGTGCACCAGATAAAAACATCGGTTCGAAAAATTCTTCATTCGATTAAAATCGATTTCAGAAAAATGTTAACTTGAAACACTTTAGTAAGAGTGTGCAGCTAGAGTAATGAGGAAGTATGGTAGTTTGCAATAAATGTAAATAGTAAAGTAGAAATACAAACTAGATTTTATAGTGGTTCGATCGTCGTGACCTACATCCACTCTCGATTCCTCTTCCATCGAGACCACTGGCATCCACTAATGATCTTCTTTGAATGAGCGAAGATCAACTACCCTTTTACACCCCTCTTCTCATTTTCACATATTTAGGAGATAACCTTTTACAACTCTCTTTTACAAGGTAACCCTCACACACCTCCCTTATAACTCTCTCTAAACTTTAGGAGGAGGGAACTCAACTTTCTAATAGGGTTTATAACTTTAGAATCATAGAGTTTTCCTTAACTTTCTTGCTACTCTATGCAAGAATAACTGGGGTATTTATAGACCCCAAATGGCTTCAAAACTTGGAGCCAAAATTCAAATCCCTAAGATTTTGGGGTACGGGTGGTACCACTACCTGTACTAGGCGGTACCATTGCCCAGTCTGGCGGTACCACTGCCTAGAAGACTGTGTCTGAGTAGTACCACCGCCTGACAATCTCTCGGAGACTATGTCTGGGCGGTACCACCGCTTGACACAGTCTCAGAGACTATGCCACGACGGTTTCACTTATTGGGTCATTGTTTGGGCCTTTTCACTTGGCCCAACATAGCCCAAACTTAGGCCCAATTGGCCCCAAATTGAGTTGACCTAATTACATTCTAAACTGACTCAATTAGACTCTATACTAACTTGATGTAGATATAATCGATTATAATCGAATCCTATGTTATCTGGCTTGTCATTGGTTCTTCCGGCGCTTCGTCCGATCCTTCGGCGCTTCGTTTGATCCTTCAGCTCATCATCCTCTCCTTCGGCATATTGCCCAATCAGCATATTGTCTTCTCGTAATATCTGATCTCCTTGGCATAATGTCCAATCTTCTTGGCTCGATGCCCGAATTCATAGACCGAAGCCTTCTACCGACACGTCGACCAATCCTTTGGCCCAACGTCCAATCTTCTGACATGTTTTCTCCGGCCCAACGTTTGATTCCTCCTGCTTTAATAGATTTGCCTTTTCTGATCAAAGTTAGTCCTGCATCACTTAAACACACATTAAATCATAAACATATCAATTGGTTTCATCATCAAAATTCGAGATTCAATAATCTTCCCCTTTTTGATGATGATAACCAATTGATGACGGAGTTAACCTTAACTCCCCATATCAATATGCCACATTGATAGAACCTTGAATTCAAATTGAATTCAAGTCAAAGCGAATTTAATCATGAGTATTTGGAACACATTATATGCATATCATTGTATGCATCATTATCATAAGTTTTGCATGCATCATTCAAATCATCAAGGTATCCAAATATCAAAGTATATTACATCCCATGCATGATTGTCATCTTGACTTCTCCCCCTTTGTCATCAACAAAAAGGAGAAGTGCAACTATCAAATTTTAGATATATGAAAGCTTAGTAATTTAGCAAATTTTTCATCACTTTAGAACATGATTTTGATTCATAAACAATTTTAAGGTATAAATCTCGAGAAATCAAGATCATAATTTCGATAAAACTCATTAAATTTAAATCATCAAAATCAATTTCATGGTTCACAAAATTCATAACATAAATAGATTCATTAATAAGGATCTCTAAGACAAAAACTCGATAAAATAGAGATTGAGAAATTTTCAAGAAATATATTCCCTTTTTATTTCATACAAGCATGTCTTTGCTAAATAAAAACATGCATCATCGTTTACAACCAAAAAAGTAAATTTCATCATGACAAGGATCAATAAGCCATAAATCACAAAAAAAATCATCATTACTTTGAGCATGATACCAAAACGATAAAACTTTTAAAATATCATTTCTTGGGTATGCATGATACCAAAACATGGTTTCAAGTTTTCAAGGTATAACATTCATAATTTCAAACTATAAACTCATTAAGCATGATTTTAAATCATCAAGCATGGTTTTATTGAACAAAAAATATTTTCAATCAAAATCAAAAAACAATATGGAAATCATCAAGATACACATTATTAATTCATTACATCATTAAAACATCAAGCACAATTTCATTAAACATAAAGCATTTTTCTTTTTAAATGAATCTAACTTTTCATGCTTAGTGCTAGGAGTTATTATGCAATTGTCATGCTCAATTTTTTATTTTTCAAAATCACTAGAAAGATAAGCATGATCCTAAAACTTTTAACATTTTCATAACATCATTATACATGTAATTTAAAAAAAATTATATATATTTTTTCTAAACTAAATTAAAAGCAACTCATAAAAAGCATCAAGTAATTTCAAAGTAAACTAAGGGGATTTTGATTACCTTATCGTCGAAAGCCATTAAGGCGTAGTTTGCCACCTCGCCTTTGTTGGTTTTTTCTTCATATTTGGATAAACTTGATTCGTTTCAAGCCAACTTGAGTATTTTCTTCTTCTTTTGTAGCTTCTTCCTTTTAGGTTCATTCTTGTTCTTTGATTCTTGTTTAAAGAATTTTTTAAGCTTTATTGTGAGGAGTTCAAGGTCATCATCATCATCATCACTTGAGTTATCACTCAAGTAGTATTCTATTGTTTGAAGTGTCAAATCCTTCCTATTCTTTAGAAGGTAATTCTCATGTTCATCATGTGCCATATAACTCATTTTATAGGTCATCAACGACCTAATCAGTTTTTCAATGGGAAAATGGTTCAAGTCTTTTGATTATTGTATTGTCGTGATTTTAGGATCCTAACTTTTTGGAAGGGATATTAATATTTTATTAACAAGTTCAAATTTTGTAAAACATTTGCCAAGAGCTTTTAAACTATTAACGACATCCGTAAAACGGGTGTACATGTCAACAATAGTTTCGCTTGGCTTCATTTGAAATAGTTTAAAATCATGTATTAAAAGATTGACTTTAGACTCTTTAACTCTATTCATACCTTCCTGAGTGATTTCGAGTGTGTGCCAAATATCAAAAGTCGTTTAGTAAGTAGAAACCCAATTGAATTCATTTTTGTCTAAGGCACAAAATAGAGCATTCATAGCTCTAGTATTTAAAGAGAAAGTCTTCTTCTCCAACTCATTCCAATCGTTCATCGGAAGAGAAGACGTTTGAAAACCAAATTTGACTATATTCCATAAATTGAGATTCAACGAAAGAAAGAAAGCTCTCATTCGAGTTTTCTAATATGTGTAGTCTGTCCCATTGAACATGGGAGGACGAATGATAGAAAAGCCCTCTTGAAAGCCGAAAACAACCATTTCTCTTGGTTGTTAAACCAAATGAGAACTAAAAAAAGTGGCTCTGATACCAATTGTTAGGATCGAGTTGGCACTAAGAGGTGGGAGTGAATTAGTGCAGCGGATAAAAATGTCGGTTCGAAAAATTCTTCATTCGATTAAAACTGATTTCGGAAAGATGTTAACTTGAAACACGTTCGTAAGAGTGTGCAACTAGAGTAATGAGGAAGTACGGTAGTTTGTAATAAATGTAAATAGCAAAATAGAAATGCAAACTAGATTTTATAGTGGTTCTGTCGTCGTGACCTACATCCACTCTCGATTCCTCTTCCATCGAGGCCACCGACATCCACTAATGATCTTCTTTCAACGGGCGAAGATCAACTATCCTTTTACATGCCTCTTCTCCTTTTCATAGGTTTAGGAGACATCCTTTTATAACCCTCTTTTATATTATAAATTTAATATTCATATTAATTTTGTATAGATTATACAGAATTCAAAGGTTAATTTTTATTGAATCATAGTAAGTTTACAATCACCAAAAGGGAAATAATATTCTAATAATTTTAGGTAAAGAACCCAAATTCCCAGAATTAGAAGAACATAACATGGATCCTCAAGATCTATCAAATGAATCTTAATTATATGTAGGCGATAAATACAAACTAATATCGCTTTTACTTTAAGATGATTCCCTATAATGATGAATATCTCACTCTCTTTTGGTTTTATCCCCCTTCATTTTTCTTTTATTTTAATGAATATCTATTATTGGTAACATATATTGAAGCATCATATTAATCCATCGAGTATTAGAAAAATAATTTCTATAATATTTGATTTGAACCATATAAAGATTAAATTTATACCTTTTTATTTCAAATCAAATCTTATAGTTTTTTATTTTTTTACATATCTTTCTTTCGTGTAGAAGTAACACTTTATTGTGAAGATATTCTTGTATGAGTTTATATAGTAATTACAAACTCAGGTGACTTATACTTCATTCTTATTTTAGTGTTACCCACTCCCTGAATAGTACTCAAAATATTATGAGTCTTGAGCTTACAGCTTTATCATTTATATTGAGGATATAATCTTGAATTCCTTAAATATTATCATTTTAAGGTATCAACTAATGACTTATCAGAAAATTTATATTGATCCTTAGATATTCTCATGCGCTAGTTGTAAACTGTACTAAAGTCTAAGTATCATAAAATTGAGTCTTTTATACCTTTCTTGATCAGTCACCTAAATTATTTATTTCATAAAACTTTCAGTAATTAAGATTATGTTCTGTTTAATTAATCTGATCAAAGTCTCACTCACTCAATACAACTTACACATACTCAAACCATTTATTTCAAAAGGTATAGGGATATTTACAAAAATACAATAAAGAAAGTACCATTGTAATAATATAACATTAATACTTTGAGTTTCTAAAATATTATGAACTTTTGATATCATTTATATTTCACATTCGGGGGAAATATTGACATATCTAGTATTCACTCAAGATCACTTGTGGAGGACTGATATCATCCATGTGGAATAATATTGCTACCTTTGGGTATACAATCCTAAACTGGAAGGATATCCAAAACAGTATTATCCTACCCCATCACATAACTATTTGAAATAGATTCTCCTTTGGGATTATCTAAATCTCCTAACTATATGTATCATCATGAATATTATTTTATTTAATATCATTTAGAATCAATTCCATAATGTATTTTATAGATTATTGGTCCATGTCACTTTGGTGGTTGTAGGACCAATACAAAAAGATAAAATACAATCTAAAATATCTCATGAATGACAAAAAATTTATTGTAATTAATATCTTATAAGCCTATCATCCTAAGCTACTTTGGTAGCTATTTGTTAAACAAAACTTAGGAAGATAAATTATAAATAATATTCACTAAATTTCTTTATCTTGATTCATGTTGCTATTGTGAATATTATTTTATTTAATATCATTTTGGACTAATTTCATAATATATTTGATAGATTATTGGTCCATGTCACTTTGGTGGTTGTACGACCAATACAAAAATATAAAATATAGTTTAAAATATCCTATAAATGATAAGGCTTTTATTATAATTTACATCTCATAAGTCTATCATCCCAGGCTGCTTTGGCAGCCATGGTCAGATAAAACTTATGAAGATAAATTACAAATAATATTCATAAATTTATTTATCTTGATTTATACTAAAGCAATTCAATAATAGAATAACAGCCATAATAATTATTGAACATTAATCAATAAAAGAAAAAACTCATATGATAATCATGATAACATATAAATCATGCGTTCATGTAAAAGATAAATATTACTTCACAATTTCAAATATATATATGTGAATAACGAAATGAATATCCAAGAACAATAATTGGGGGGGAGGGGGGTTTGAATTAGTGTAGCGAAAAAATCGTTGATTTTGTAAGATATTCAATTGTTAAAAAATAATTTCGAAAAGTGCTTGACTTTAGAGTAAATGAGCTAGCAGTTAACTTAGAAAGTAACAGTAGTAGTAAAAAGTAGAATGGAAATGAGCACATCGGAATTTATAGTGATTCGGTCGTTATGACCTACATCCACTTTCGATTCCTCCTCCGTCGAGGTCACTGGCGTCCACTAATGGTCTTCCTTCAATGGGCGAAGACTAATCACCCTCTTTATAGTGCTTTCTCCTTTTCAAGGGTTTAGAAGATAATTCTTACAAGGCTCACACCTCTCTTGAATGATCACAACACTAGAAAGGAAGGAGGACTTTTCGCACTATTACAACACTTTTAACACCCCAAGATTTCAAGATATTTTTCATACTTTCATGCCCTTTCATGCAGAAAAGGGTAGGGTATTTATAGGCCCCAATGGCTTCAAAACTGGAGCCAAAAGGTATTTCATCATAGATTTTCGAGGTATTGGTAGTACCACTGCCATTATTGGGCGGTACTATCGCCTGTAGACTAACACTAGGCGGAACCACCGCTCAGTTTGGGTAGTACGACCGCCTGCTAGAGCTCGGGGACCGAGCTATGGCGGGACCACCGCTTGGCAACATTAATTGTCGGTGGTACCACTGCCCAGACCACCTGGGAGACTTAGTCACCAAGTGGTACCACTACCGGTCGTGACTTCAAGTGTTGAATGGGCTGATCAACCAGCCCAATTCAGCCCTGTTAAGGGCCTAGTTAGCCCCTAATTGAGTTAGTGGGATTACCTCCTAATCTTAACTCAACTTAAGGTCAATCTACGATAATTAAAACATTTAAACAAATAATCTCTATCCAGTATATCAATTGTTCTTTCGACGAACTTCCGGCGAACTTCTCAGTGAACTTCTGGCGAACTCCCAACGAACTCTTAGCGAACTCCCGACAAACTCTCGGTGAGCTCCTAACGAACTCTTAGTGAGCTTCTAGCAAACTTCCAGTATATCATCCAAATCTTCGACGTATTGTCCGATCTTTGACTCCGGCCCAACATCTGCTTTATGCCTTACTACTATCGTAGTTAATCTTGCACACTTATCTTAACATATAGATTAGATCAAACACTTTACCAATTGATTTCATCATCAAAATCCGAGATTCAACAATCTCCCCCTTTGTAATGATAACAATCAATTAATGACGGAGTTAACCTTAACTCCCCCTATCTATATGTCATACTTAAGAAAAGACACTCTTGAATTCAAGCATCAAACCGATAAGTTATATTCATTTAAACTTATCAAACATGCACATCATGATACTTATCATGATTTACAAATTCAAAGTATGATACCACGTATTTATCAATAAGAAATGATGTCAAGATTTGACATCCATTTTCAAGTCTAATGATGATAGACAATCATCATTTTCAAGTATGAATTTCAAATATAAAATTTAGCAAGATGACAATTCTTGATAAAAGATAACAATTCATCATTCCAAGGCATTATATCGATTGTAAATAGCAAGTTAAGCTCATGATACCTTATCATAATGATAGACAATTATCATTCATGAAACATTTTAAGTATCTGCAATGCATACGAAATACATTTTGATATGTTTCAAGTATTTGTGATGCGTTACGATGTATTTGACGATTACAATTATATTTGAAGCATTTGTAAAACATTCAAGCATTTACGACATTATACATTTATCTCAAACAAGCTACTTTATCACCAATTTACCATATTTCTCCCCTTTTATCATCAACAAAAAAGAGAACCATTCAACAATGCAAATGTGGTAAACAAAATTAAGCAAGTTTCACACCAATTTATCCAAGCCATAAAGGAAGGTAAGTAAAAACTTTTCATGATAACCTTTTTGGATAAGCTAATAATTTTACTTAAGAGCATTTTGGTTCTTCTTTAGATGTTCAAGTTTCATTCTTCCTTTGTCATAAAAATAAGAAGAAGAGGAAGAAAAGTAAGGAAAGAATCCATTAAGAACCAAATTTATGAAATGATTTGAACTAAGTCAAATTCAAAACAATAAATGAGTTTCATTAAATCATGCTTCAATTTAATAAAGAGAAGGGATTCATGAAAAAGATCAGAATATCCATGTGAAATCAAATCACCATTCTTGCAAGTAATCATCACACACTAAAATTCATCTTTCAAGGATCAAGATATCCATTGGAATTTATAAAATTCATCTTTCATGAGAAGAGTAAGGAAGAATTCATGGGAGAGGAGCATCACGAATAAAACTTCATAAGTCAAATCTGTTTCTCATTAAAAATTCACACGAGTGAAATCCATGAGAGATGCATTTGTCAATGAATTCAATGAGTGAAGGGACTAAGTGTATCAAAAGTCATTAAGTTTGTATGAAAAAAATTTTGATACCTAGTAGATTGATATGCCGGATTTCATGAAAGCCTTATATATGAAATGAAATAATTTCATGAAAGCCTTTAAAAAAATATCAAGAAAGTCTGGAAAATATATACATTAAATTCATACATTCAGACAATTTAACATCCCTAACTCTCTTCTAATAAAATCAAATTGTTCTTCATTTAAATGTTTTATAAATATATCAGCTAATTAATGTTTCATATCAATAAACTCTAAAGATATGTCATGGTTATTAACATGATCTCTTATGAAATGATGTATAATGTCAATATGTTTAGTTATAGAGTGTTAAATAGGATTTTTTGTTAAACATATTGTACTCGTGTTATCATATTTTATGAGAATGTTCTTAAGGTAAATCTTACAATCTTCTAATGTATTTTTCATCCATACAACTTGTGTACAACATGCACTTGCCGCTATGTATTTGGTTTCGGTTGTAGATAGTGCAACCGAGTTTTGTTTCTTGGAAAACCAAGAGACAAGTACATGACCTAAGAATTGACATGTTCTTGATGTGCTTTTTCTATCTATTCTATATCTAGCAAAATTCGTATTAGGGTAACAAATTAGCTCAAAGATTTCAAATTTTAGATTTTCGATACCATAATCCTAGATTAGTGGTTCCTTTAAGATATCTAAGAATTCTTTTAACTGCTTTAAGATGAGATATCTTAGGATTATATTGAAACCTAGCACAAAGTCCTACGCTAAATATGATGTATGGTCTAGTTGCGGTGTGGTATAGTAAACTTCCTATCATACCTATAAGCTTTTTAATCAAAGCTTTCTCCACTATCGTCAATATTTAACTTAGTGGAGGTACTCATAGGAGTATTGATAGCCTTTAAACTATCCATATTAAACCATTTTAGCAAGTCTAATGCATATTTTGTTTGACTAAGAAAAATATCATCACTAAGTTATTTGATTTGTAAGCTTAAAAAGAAAGTTAGTTCACCTATTAAACTTATTTCAAACTCTTGACTCATATTCTTGGCAAACAATTCGCAAAAAGATTCATTTGTAGAACCAAAAATAATATCATCAACATAAATTTGAACAATAAAAAAATTATTTTTAAAATTTTTAATAAATAATGTAGTATCGATCTTGCCTTTAGAGAAATTATTTTGAATAAGAAATGAGCTAAGTCTCTCATACCAAGCCCTTGGGGCTTATTTTAATCCATAGAGAGCTTTAGTCAATTTAAACACATGATTCAGAAAATTATCATTCTCAAATCCGGGAGGTTGTTCAACATAAATTTCTTCAAAAATAAAGCCATTAAGAAGAGCACTTTTGACATCCATTTAAAATAACTTAAAATTATTACTACTAGCATAGGCAAGAAGCATCCTTATATTTTCTAATCGTGCCATAGGAGCGAAGGTTTTGTCATAATTGATACCTTCTTCTTAGTTGAAATCCTTGGCCACTAATCTAACCTTGTTTCTAACAATGATACCAAATTCATCTTGCTTGTTTCTAAAAACCTATTTAGTACCAATAACTAAATGGTCATTTGATCTCGAAACAAGCTTCCACACCTTGTTTCTCTTAAATCGCTTCAACTCTTCTTACATTGTGATAACCCATGAATAATCTTTCAAGGCCTCGTCGATGTATTTAGGTTTAATTTGAGAAAAAAAAGCAACGTTAGCGCAAAATTTTTTAAGAAAAGAACGAGTTTGAACCCTTTTTGATGTGTCTCCTATGATTAGCTCCATAGGATGAGCATCAACATACTTTCATTCCTTGGGTAAGGATATTTTTGAAGAAGATATATCCAAGTTGCTAGTTAGAGGAGAGGGTTCATTTAAATTCAAAGCATCAAAATTAAGATCATCATCAAACTCATTTTTCTTAAATTCGAAAACTTCATTAAAGATAATATAAATAAACTCTTCTATAAGTAAAGTTATTTTGTTAAAGATACGAAAGGTTTTAGAAATAGAAGAGTAGCTAAGAAAAATCCCTTCATCGGATTTTGCATCAAACTTTCCTAAGGTATCTTTTTCATTCAAGATAAAATATTTACAACCGAAAACTTTAAAATATGAAATGTTGGGTTTTTTGTTATTCCACAATTTATAAGGAGTTTTGGAAAGTAATAGTCTTATTAGAACCCTATTCATGACATATCATATCGCATTAACGGCTTTGGCCCAAAAATATTTGGGTAGGCTATATTCATTCAACATGGTTCTTACCATTTCTTGTAAATTTCTATTTTTTTCTTTCTACTACTCCATTTTGTTAAGGATTTCTCGGAGTAGAGAAATTATGGTTGTATCCATTAGATTCATACAAATTTTGGAAATCGTGGTTTTTAAATTCGCTAACGTGATCACTCTGAATTGATGAAATCATAAAGCATTTTTCATTTTGAACAAGTTTATAAAACTTATAAATTACCTAAAGCAATCACTTTTGTGTGCCAAGAAGTTTATCCAAGTGTATCTACTATAATCGTTCACAATTACAATGGCGTATTTGCAACCTATTAGGCTTGATGTATCAATTGGTCCAAATAAATCTATATAGATCAATTGCAATGGTCTAGAGGTGCTTATTTAATTCTTTGGTTTGAAACTACCTTTTATTTATTTTTCTAGTTGACATGCATCATACACATTATTTTTAACGAACTTAATGTTAGGAATACCTTTTACAAGTTCTTTAGATGAGATTTGAGAGATTAATTTCATGCTAGCATGATCTAATCTCCTATGCCAAAGCCAAGCATCGTCATTCAAACTGACACACATTTCATTACAAAGATCATCAATGTCGATAGTGTATATATTATTTTATTTTAGGGCAATCATAGATGTGTTTTTGTGTGATTTTTCAACAATGCAAGCATTGGATTTAAATCTAATGATGTATCCTTTATCACACAATTGACTAATGCTCAAAAGATTATGCTTTAAGCCATCAATCAACAACATATCTTCAATCAAAAAGTTGGATTTGTTACCTGTGGTTCCTTTGCCAATGATTTTACACTTGTTGTTGTCTCCGAAGGTGACAAACTCTTCGTCTAGGCTAGTAAGCTTAAAGATTTTAAATTGATCTTTGGTCATATGCCTTGAGCATCCACTATCAAGTTACCATCTCTTGCTCCTAGCTTATGATAGTAAACATTTCTACAAAAAAGGGTGATTTTTAGGTTCCCATTTGACCTTGGGTGCCACAAAAATTGATCGACTTAACTTGTCATTTTGCTTGGAGTTCTTTATGATTCCTTTAGAAACCCAAATCAATTTGTGTGGACTATATCTCTTAAACAGATATTTATAAGTAATATGTCCGAGTTTGCAACAAAAGTTACATTTGGTGCGGGGTGATACATGCAAGGTAGGGCCTTTAACAAAGGTGGTTGAATTTTGGTGAGAGCTACTCACAAATCCGATTCCCCCTCTTCTATGAACGTGACCCTTATTGGTAAGGATCATATTCAAGGACTTGCTACAAACTTCAAATTTCTCTAAGGTTTCATGTAGTTGCAAATTTGTCTTTTTAAGCGTTTCTAATTCATCACATTTTGTGTAAGGAGCTAAACTATCATCATGTTCAATTTTTAATCTATCGAAATCATTAACAAGAGAAACATACTCATTTTTTAATAGTATATACTTTTTACTAACTAATTTATATTCATCAAATAATTCATAAAAAGCACTTAAAAGTTTATCGAAAGATAAATTTACATCTAATGAACTACTTACCTCATCTCCGATGGCCATCAGTGCGCAGTGAGCAACTTACTCTTTGTTGGTTGGCTCCTCTTCTTCGGATGCACTTGAGTTGTCCCAAGTTGCTTTAAGCACTTTCTTTTTCTTTTGTTGCTTCTTCTTTGCTTAGGGACATTTACTTTTGAAATGTCCCGGCTTTTTACATTCGTAGCATATAACTTGTTCTTTCTTGGATTCAATTTTATTTTTTGTATTCTTTTTAAATTTATTCCTTTAAATTTATTTTTTGTAGCATATAAGAGTGCCAAGTCATCATCATAGTCCTCATCACTTAAACATTCTTTCAAATGGTCTTCATGAGTTCTTAGTGTCATATCCTTCCTGTTTTTTGAAAGGTTGTTCTTAAGCTCTTCATGAGCATTGGAAATCATCTCATAGGTCATTAATGACCCAATTGTTAGGATCAAGAGCACTAAGAGGGGGGGGTGAATTAGTGCAACGGAAATTTTTCAGCGATTAAAACGAAAGCTGCGTTCATTTGATAAAAACGATTTCGATGTGAAACCCGATTCTAAGATTACTTTAACTTGAGATTAAGCGAGATGACGTTAAAGTAGATCTACGAAGGCAGTTTGCAGTTTATGATGGAAAGCAGAATACAAGCGCAAACTGAAATGCGACGTTCGTACGATAAAAGCTAATTTACGTCTAAACGCAGATTTAGAAAGTTCTGAACTTAGAAACTTATTCGTAAGATCGCAGTGTTGAATCTCAGATTTTGATGATGAAACTAATTGATTGTGTTTAAATGTTTGACTGCATTTTGAGTGATGCTGGTCTACTCGATCAGGATTAGACAATTAAGGCAGGAGGAATTGACGTTGCGCCGGAGGAGATCACGTTAGGATATTGGATGGCAGAAGGCTTCGGATGTAGGGCATCGAGCCAAGAGCGGAATTGGGCCAAGGATATCGGCGTTGCGGAGGTTAACCGCCGATTGGGCAACAAGCTGCAAGAGAGGACGATGCGCCGAAGAATCGGACGAAGCGCCAACCAATGACGTGCCGGGCAACAGAATGTCAATTCGCTTTATAATAATTGTCTAGATCGGAGTAGAGTTTTTGCTTGTGTGTGAAGGATTAACTACGATAACGATGAAGACATAAAGCGAAACAAAGTGCTGGAGTCAAGCGCGAAGGATTCGTTGGGAGTTTGAGAGTTCGACGGAAGTCCGAAGGTTCGTCGGGAATGCTGCCGGAACTAGCCAAGAATGACTAGGGAGCTTGCCGAAGGGTTTTTCGGAAGCTCGCCGGAAGGTTCGTTGGAAGTTCGCGGAGCTCACCGAGAAAGATCGGAGCTAACCGAAGAAGCTCATTGGAACTCGCCAAGATCAAATCGTGAAGTCTAGGAGCTTACCGGGAGTCTGCAGAATGGTTTCCGAGAGTTTATCAGAAGACCGTCGGAAGTTCGCCGGAAGCTCGCCGGAAGAAGTCTTGACTTACGGACTTTGTAATAGCTTAGAAAATATCTTTAAATTCATAGTTAGCACGTTAATTAGGGTTAGGATTAGGTGTTAATCCTATAACCCAAGTAGGGGCCAATTGGGCCCGAGTTCGGACTGGTTTGGGCCAAGTTTGGAGCCCAACCAGTGAGCTGATTTGGCCTAGGCGGTGGCACCGCCTAGGCTGGGCGGTGGCACCGCCCAGCACCTGAGAGCTGGGCGGTGACACCTCCTGGGCTAGGCGGTGGCACCGCTTGGCTGGGCGGTGGCACCGCCACCATCGGGAACATAAGAGAATTCAAATTTTTGGAGCCCATATTTGAATCCTCTTGAGGCCTATAAAAGTCTTAGAAGAGTCTTTGCCTTTCTTGTTTTCAATTTGCTAGAGAGTTCTCCTCCTTCTTTCTTACTGAAAATTTGTAAGAGGTTGAACTGCTTGTAAAAGGTTGTAAGAGGGGTATTTGCCCTTCCATTTCAAGAGATTTGCTAGTGGAAGGTGGGAGCCTCATCGAAGAGGGGCCTCGCAAGTGGATGTAGGTCATTTGACCGAACCACTGTAAAATTGACGTAATCTCTGGTTTGCATTTACTTATTATCATTTATATTACTGCAAACCATTTGCACTTTAATGCTATAATGCTTTGTCTCCGTCTTACTTATCTCTTCAAGTTAAAACGCAATCGAAACGGTTTGAAACGAAAACATTACTTTTATCGTACGAAGTTTCTGAAAGTGTTTAAATCATAAAAAGTTTATCACACTTTACCGCTGCACTAATTCACCCCCCCCCTCTTAGTGCCACTCCGATCCTAACATGCAGAAGGCAGTAAACAGTTATGATTGAAATCAAAACGTAAACGTAAACTGAAATATGATGATCGTACAAAAAAAGTCGATTTACGTCTAAACGTAGATTCGGAAAGTTCTGAACTTAGAAACTCATTCGTAAAATCGCAGAAGGCAGTAAGCTATTGAGAAGTTTGCAGTGAAGGTAAAATGCTCAAAGGAAATGCAAACCGAGATTTAGAGTGGTTCAGTCAATCTTGACCTACTCCACTTTTGGCTTCCTCCACCGACGAGGTCACCGACGTCAACTAGAGGCCTTCTTTCAATAGGCGAAGGCCAACCACCCTTTTACAGATTCACTCCTTTTGACGGGCTTAGGAGACAATCCTTACAGAAGTTTTCTCTCTTCTCTTTACAACTCAACCTTTGAAGAACAGAAGGAGGAGAACTTTTGGCCTTTACAACAGTTTTGAGCTCTAAGAATCACAGAAAGATATCAAGATTTCGAGTGTAAGTTGCTTCCTTTCAGTGCTGAATGGGTGGGGTATTTATAGGCCCCAACACAGTTCAAATTTGGAGCTCAAAACTGTCAATTCTCGGAATTCCGGGATCAGGCGGTTGCACCTCCTGACTGGGGCGGTTGCACCGCCTGGCAGAGCTCGAAGACTGAGCCTCTGGGTGGTGCCACCTCTGTTAGGGGCGGTTGCACCTCTCTGCCAGAGCTCGAAGACCGAGCTCAGGCGGTTGCACCTCCTGACTGGGGCGGTTGCACCGCTTGGCAGAGCTCGAAACTTGAGCTCAAGCGGTGCCACCTCTTGTTAGGAGAGGTTGCACCGCCCAGTCTCGCTCGGAGACTGAGCCCAAGCGGTTGCACCTCCTGGCTGGGGCGGTTGCACCGCCCAATCTCCCTAGGAGACTTAGCCCAGGCGGTGCTACCTATTGTCTTGGGCGGTTGCACCTCCCACAACAACTAGGGTCCGAATGGGTTGATCCATTCGGCCCAATTTTGGTTTTTCAGGGGCCCAATTGCCCCAAGATTAAGCTAATGGGATCACCTCCCATTTCCAACTTAATCATTGTGCTAACTACGATAAATTCTAAGACAATTTCTGCAGCTTGCTCCGGTGCGTCAATCGCTTCTTCCGGCGAACTTCCGTCGATCATCCGATGAACCCTCGGTGATTCTCCTGCGGACTTCCGGCAAACTCCTGGACTTGCGACGATACACTTGGCGAGTTCCGACAAGCTTCTTTGGCAAGCTTATGGACTTCTCGGATTCGTTCCCGCAGAACCTCCGACGACTGTCCGAACTTTCGTCGAGCTCTCGAACTCCCAACGTGATCATTGTCATGACTCCAGCGCAACTCCTGCTGCATGTCTTACTTTCATCGTAGTTAATCCTGCACACTTATCTCAACACATAGATTAGACAACAAATGACAACTAACTTCATCATCAAAATCCGAGATTCAACAATCTCCCCCTTTTTGATGATACAATCAATTGATAATGGAGTTAACCTTAACTCCCCCTGTCTATATGCCATACTTGAGATAAGTCATTCTTGAATTTAAAACCTTAAAAATTCAAGAGACATATTCCCATCATGATTCCTATCATGATATATCTCTTTGAAGATGATGTCAAGGCTTGACATTCATTTTCAAATTTTACATTACAAGTTTGAATGATGGTAATAGTAGCAATTCATCATATTGTAAGATATCAACATGTAAAGCTGTGAAGTAAGATTTTGATATCATTACATGATGCACACATTTCTTATATTTTAGCAAGTGTTGCATTTCTATATATGGCATCTTTTCATATATCTCTTGATGATGCAGGCATGGCATAATCATAGTATCAGTGTTTATAGCATCAAATCAATTCATATATTTCTCCCCCTTTGTCATCAACAAAAAGCATGGTAGATGTGATACCAGGAGAACAATATAAGCAAGTTATCAAGCATATAAAGGAAGGCATGATAAGTATAATGGTTTGAATACTTCTTCTCCTTGTATGTTATAATTCTTTGTGCATGAAGGAGGAAAGTCATTTTATCAAATCCATTCCGAAAAAATATTTTTCATAAGAGTGTGTTTGATTTTTGTCATTCTAGTTGTTAAGCGAGTCCGAAAATGAGATGAATTCTTTCATGCATTATGCTACAAAAATCAAAACATTTCAACACATGGCAATCAAGTGATTTGATCATTCAATAAAGTCCAAAAAGTAATTTTAACTAGTTTAAGTATTCGGACACATCAACATTCTTAATTCTCTTCTTATAAAATCAAATTGTTCTTCACTTAGAGGTTTTGTAAAAATATCGGCTAGTTGATGTTTAGTATCAATGAACTCTATAATTACATCATGATTAGTAACATGATCTCGTATAAAATGATGTCTAATATCAATATGTTTTGTTCTTGAGTGTTGTATAGGGTTCTTTGTTAAGCATATTGCACTTGTGTTATCACATTTAATGGGAATATTTTTAAGATGAACTTTATAATCTTCTAAGGTATTTTTCATCCATACAACTTGTGCACAGCATGCACTTGCTGCAATATATTCAGCTTCGGTTGTCGATAGTGCAACCGAGTTTTGTTTCTTAGATGACCAGGAAACAAGGGCATGTCCTAAGAATTGACATGTTCCTGATGTGCTTTTTCTATCTAATCTACAGCCAGCAAAGTCCGCATCAGCATAAGCAATTAACTCAAGATTCTCTGATTTTGGGTACCATAATCCTAGATTTGTGGTACCATTAAGATATCTGAGTATTCTTTTAACTGCTTTGAGATGAGATATCTTAAGGTTTGATTGAAATCTAGCACAAAGTCCTACACTAAACATGATGTCTGGTCTAGTTGCAGTGAGGTAAAGTAAACTTCCTATCATACCCCTATATGTTTTTTGATCGAAGCTTTCTCCACTTTCATCAATTTCTAACTTAGTGGAGGTGCTCATAGGAGTGTTAATAGCTTTTGAGTTATTCATATTAAACTTCTTTAGTAAATTCATAGCATATTTAGTTTGACTAATAAAGATGCCATTGCTTAGTTGTTTGATTTGTAAACCTAAGAAGAATGTTAACTCTCCCATTAAACTCATTTCGAATTCAAGACTCATAGTTTTAGCAAAAGATTCACAGAGAGATTCATTCATAGAACCAAAGATAATATCATCAACATAAATTTAAACAATGAGAAAATTATTTTCAAAGTTCTTGATGAATAATGTAGTATCAACCTTGCCTTTTCTGAAATTATTTTCAATAAGAAAAGAACTAAGTCTCTCATACCAAGCCCTTGGAGCTTGTTTTAAACCATAGAGAGCTTTAGTTAATCTAAACACATGATTAGGGAGACTATTATTTTCAAATCCAGGAGGTTGTTCAACATAAACTACTTCGGAAATAAAGCCATTAAGAAAAGCGCTTTTAACATCCATTTGAAACAACTTAAAATTATTACTACTAGCATAGGCAAGGAGCATCCTTATGGCTTCTAATCGAGCCACAGGAGCCAAGGTTTCTTCGTAATCGATACCTTATTCTTGGTTGAAACCTTTGGCCACTAATCTAGCCTTGTTTCTAACCATGATACCATTTTCATCTTGCTTGTTTCTAAAGACCCATTTAGTACTAATAACTAAATGGTCATTTGGCCTAGGAACAAGCGTCCACACCTCATTTCTCTCAAATTGATTCAATTCATCTTGCATTGCGATAATCCATGAATCATCTTTCATGGCTTCATCAACACATTTGGGTTCAATTTGGGAGAGAAAAGCGGCGTTGGCACAAAAATTTTTAAGAGAAGATCGTGTTTGAACCCCCTTTGATGTGTCTCCTAAGATTAGCTCCTTAGGATGAGTATCTACATACTTCCAATCCTTGGGCAAGGAAATTTGGGAAGTGGATGCATCAAAGTTGCTAGTTGGAGACGGGGTTTCATTTAAATTCAAAGAATCAAAATTAACATCATCATCAAGATCATTTTTCCTAATTTCGGAAATCTCATTGAAAACAACATGAATGGATTCTTCAATAATTAAAGTTCTTTTATTGAAGATACGGAAATCTTTAGAAACCGAAGAATAACCAAGAAAGATTCCTTCATCGGATTTAGCATCAAATTTTCCTAAGTTATCCTTTTCATTCAAGATAAAACACTTACACCCAAAGACTTTAAAATATGAAACATTGGGTTTTTTGTTATTCCATAACTAATAAGGAGTTTTGGTGAGTAAGGGTCTTACAAGAACTCTATTCAAAATATAGCATGCAGTGTTTACGGCTTCGGCCCAAAAGTATTTGGGTAGGCTATGTTCATTCAACATGGTTCTTGCCATTTCTTGTAAATTTCAATTTTTTCTTTCTACTACCCCATTTTATTGAGGATTTCTTGGAGTAGAGAAATTATGGTTGTATCCATTGAGTTCACAGAATTCTTGGAAATCATGGTTTTGAAATTCTCCACCATGATCACTTCTAATTGACGAAATCATAGAACCCTTCTCATTTTGAACAAGTTTACAAAACTTGGTAAAATATCTAAAGCATTCATTTTTCTATTTTAAGAAGTAGGTCCATGTATATCTGCTATAGTCATCAACAATGACAAAGGCGTATTTGCTACCTCCTAGACTCGATGTAGAGATTGGTCCGAACAAGTCCATATGGATCAATTGTAAGGGCCTAGAGGTGCTTATTTGATTCTTAGTTTTGAAACTACCCTTAATTTGTTTACCTAATTGGCAAGCATCACATACATTATCTTTGATGAACTTAATATGAGGAATTCCTCTTACAAGTTCTTTAGATGATATTTGAGTGATTAATTTCATGCTAGCATGACCTAATCTTCTATGCCATAGCCAAGCATCCTCATTCAAAACCGAAAAACACATTTCATTACACAAATCATTGATGTCAATAGTGTATACATTATTTTGTTTTAATGCAATCATAGACATATTTTTATGTGGCTTTTCAATGATGCAAGCATTAGATTCGAATTTGACAGTGTATCCTTTATCACATAATTGACTAATGCTCCAGAGGTTATGTTTTAAACCATCAACTAACAAAACATCTTCAATAAAGAAGTTGGATTTGTTACCTATGGTTCCTTTGCCAATGATTTTACCCTTGTTGTTGTCTCCGAAGGTGACAAAGCCTTCGTCTATGCTAGTGAGCTTAGAGAATTGAGATGGATCTCCGGTCATATGCCTTGAGCATCCACTATCAAGGTACCATCTCTTGCTCCTAGCTTGCGATGGTGTGGGTTTCTACAAGAAAGGATGATTTTTAGGTACCCATTTGCTTTTGGGCGCCTCAAAGATAGATCTACATTGTCTATCATGTTGCATAGAATTTATCATGGTTCCTTTAGGAACACAAATCAATTTGTTTAGACTAATTTTCTTGAATGGACAATAGTGCGTATTGTGTCCAAGTTTGCAACAAAAGTTACATTTGGTTTGGTGTTGAACATGTAAGATGGGGCCTTTTATGAAGGTGGTTGGATTTTGGTGAGAACTTCTCACAAATCAAATTTCACTCCTTTTTGGAACGTGACCCTTGTTTGCAAGGATCATGTTTAATGACTTGCTACCAACCTCGAATTTCTTCAAGGTGTCTTTAAGTAGCAAGTTTTCTTTTCGGAGAGTTTCTAGATCATGGCATTTGATGCATGGATCTAAACTATCATGATATTCAGTTTTTAACTTATCAAAATCACAAGTAAGACTATAATGCTCCTTTTTTAGCAATTTATATTTTCTATTGATAATCTTGCATTCATCAAATAAGTCATGGAAGGCATTTAATAATTCATCGAAAGATAAATCTGCATCTAATAAATTTGTTACCTCCTCTCCGATGGCCATTAAGGCGTAATGAGCAACTTGCTCGGTGTTGGACTCCTCTTCTTCGGACGCGCTCGAATCATCCCATGTTGCTTTGAGCGCCTTCTTCTTTGTTGTTCTCTTTTTGACTTGATGACAATCACTCTTGTAGTGTCCCGGCTTTTTGCACTCATAGCAAATAACTTGGTCCTTCTTGGGTTCAAGTTTATTTTTAGTGTCATTCTTAAACTTGTTTCTTTTAATGAATTTTTTAAATTTTCTTGTTAGAAGTGCCAAGTCATCGTCACAGTCCTCATCACTTGAGTTTTCTTTCAAGTGATCTTCCAAAGTTCTAAGTGCCATATCCTTCCTGTTCTTTGGAAGGATGTCTTCTTGCTCTTCATGAGCTTTGCAAGTCATCTCGTAGGTCATTAATGACCCAATTAGTTCTTCAAGAGGGAAGTTGTTTAGATCTTTCGCCTCTTGAATAGCAGTGACTTTATGATCCTAACTCTTAGGAAGGGATCTTAGAATCTTATTTACGAGCTCAAAATCCGAAAAACATTTTCTGAGTCCTTTTAGACCGTTGACGACATCCGTGAAACGGGTAAACATGTCGCCAATAGTCTCACTCGGTTTCATCCGAAAAAGTTTGAAAGAGTGTAACAAAAGATTGATTTTTGAATCTTTCACTCTACTTGTGCCTTCATGAGTCACTTCGAGTGTGTGCTAAATATCAAATGCGGTTTCACAAATCGAAACACGATTAAACTCGTTTTTATCAAGTGCACAAAATAAGGCATTCATAGCCTTTGCATTAAGAGCGAAAGCCTTCTTCTCCAAATCATTCCAATCGATCATTGGAAGAGATGACTTTGAAAAACCATTCTTGATAAGATTCCAAAGTTCAAAATCCATAGAAATAAGAAAGATCCTCATTCGGGTCTTCCAATAGGTGTAGTCCGTCCCATTGAACATGGGTGGACGTGTAATAGAATGGCCCTCTTGGTTTCCGACGTAAGCCATCTCTCTTGGGTTTTAATCCGTTTGATAGTTAACCGAGCTCTGATACCAATTGTTAGGATCAAGAGCACTAAGAGGGGGGGGTGAATTAGTGTAGCGGAAATTTTTCAGCGATTAAAACGAAAGCTGCGTTCGTTTGATAAAAACGATTTCGATGTGAAACCCGATTCTAAGATTACTTTAACTTGAGATTAAGCGAGATAACGTTAAAGTAGATCTACGAAGGCAGTTTGCAGTTTATGATGGAAAGCAGAATACAAGCGCAAACTGAAATGCGATGTTCGTACGATAAAAGCCGATTTACGTCTAAACGCAGATTTAGAAAGTTCTGAACTTAGAAACTTATTCATAAGATCGCAGAAGGCAGTAAACAGTTATGATTGAAATCAAAACGTAAATGTAAACTGAAATATGATGATCGTACGAAAAAAGCCGATTTACGTCTAAACGCAGATTCGAAAAGTTCTGAACTTAGAAACTCGTTCGTAAAATCGCAGAAGGCAGTAAGCTATTGAGAAGTTTGCAGTGAAGGTAAAATGCTCAAAGGAAATGCAAACCGAGATTTAGAGTGGTTCGGTCAATCTTGACCTACTCCACTTTTGGCTTCCTCCACCGACGAGGTCACCGACGTCAACTAGAGGCCTTCCTTCAATAGGCGAAGGCCAACCACCCTTTTACAGATTCACTCCTTTTGATGGGCTTAGGAGACAACCCTTACAGAAGTTTTCTCTCCTCTCTTTACAACTCAACCTTTGAAGAACAGAAGGAGGAGAACTTTTGGCCTTTACAACAGTTTTGAGCTCTAAGAATCACAGAAAGATATCAAGATTTCGAGTGTAAGTTGCTTCCTTTCAGTGCTGAATGGGTGGGGTATTTATAGGCCCCAACCCAATTCAAATTTGGAGCCCAAAACTGTCAATTCCCGGAATTCCGGGATCAGGCGGTTGCACCTCCTGACTAGGGCGGTTGCACCGTCTGGTAGAGCTCGAAGACTGAACCTATGGGTGGTGCCACCTTTGTCAGGGGCGGTTGCACCTCTCTACCAGAGCTCGAAGACCGAGCTCAGGCGGTTGCACCTCTTAACTGGGGCGGTTGCACCGCCTGGCAGAGCTCGAAACTTGAGCTCAGGCAGAGGCGGTGCCACCTCTTGTCAGGAGAGGTTGCATCGCCCAATCTCGCTCGGAGACTGAGCCCAAGCGGTTGCACCTCCTAGCTGGGGCGGTTGCACCGCCCAGTCTCCCTAGGAGACTTAGCCCAGGCGGTGCTACCTATTGGCTTGGGCGGTTGCACCTCCCACAGCAACCAGGGTCCGAATGGGTTGATCCATTCGGCCCAATTTGGGTTTTTCAGGGGCCCAATTGGCCCAAGATTAAGCTAATGGGATCACCTCCCATTTTCAACTTAATCATTAGTGCTATCTACGATAAATCCAAAGACAATTTCTGCAGCTTGCTCCGGTGCGTCAATCGCTTCTTCCGGCGAGTTTCCGGCGAACTTCCGTCGATCATTCGATGAACCCTCGGTGATGCTCCTGCGGACTTCCGACAAACTCCTAGACTTGCGACGATCCACTTAGCGAGTTCTGACGAGCTTCTTTGGCAAGCTTATGGACTTCTCGGATTTGTTCCCGTAGAACCTCCGACGACTGTCCGAACTTCTATCGAGCTCTCGAACTCGCAACATGATCATTGTCATAACTCCGGCGCAACTCCTGCTGTATGTCTTACTTTCATCGTAGTTAATCCTGCACACTTATCTCAACACATAGATTAGACAACAAATGACAATTGACTTCATCATCAAAATCCGAGATTCAACACCAATAAGTTCTTCGAGAGGGAAGTTATTTAAATCCTTGGCCTTTTGAATGGCCATTACTTTAGGGTCCCAACTCTTTGGAAGGGATCTCAAGATTTTATTAACAAGTTTAAAGTTCGAAAAACATTTGCCAAGAGCTTTTAATCTATTGACGATATCTGTAAAACAGATGTACATGTCAATAATAGTTTCGCTTGGCTTCATCTGAAACAACTCATAAGTATGAACTCTACTAGTGCCTTCGTGAGTGATTTCGAGTGTGTGACAAATATCAAAAGTTGTTTCACAAATAGACACCCGATTGAACTCGTTTTTATCCAAGGCATAAAACAAGGCATTCATAGCCTTGGCATTTAAAGCGAAAGTCTTCTTCTCCAACTCATTCCAATTGTTCATTAGAAGAGAAGACTTTTGAAAGCCATTTTCCACAATGTTACATAACTCAAAATCCATAGAAATTAGAAAAATCCTCATTCTAGTCTTCCAATATGTGTAATTCATCCCATTGAACATGGGTGGACATATAATTGAATGACCCTCTTAGTTGTCCGCAAATGTCATCTCTCTTAGGTTTTAAACTAAACGAGAGTGACATTGCTCTGATACCAATTGTTAGGATCAAGAGCGGCATTAAGAGGGGGGGGGGGGTGAATTAGTGCAGTGGAAAAATCATCGATTTTGTAAGATATTCATTCGTTGAAAACAAATTTCGGAAAGTATTTGACTTTAGAGTAAATGAACTAGCAATTAACTTAGAAAGTAAATAGCAGTAGTAAAAAGTAAAATGGAAATGAGCACATCAGAATTTATAGTGGTTCGGTCATTGTGACATATATCCACTTCTGATTCCTCCTGTGTTAAGGTCACCGGCATCTACTAATGGTCTTCCTTCAATAGGTGAAGACTAACCACCCTCTTTACAGTGCTTTCTCCTTTTCACGGGTTTAGCAGATAATCGTTACAAGGCTCACACCTCTCTTGAATGATCACAACACTAGAAAGGGAGGAGGACTTTTAGCACTTTTATAACACTTTTGTCACCCAAGACTTCAAAATATTTTTCATACTTTCGTGCTCTTTAATGCAGAAAAGGGTGGGGTATTTATAGGCCCCAATGGCTTCAAAATTGGAGCCAAAAAGTATCTTATCTTGGATTTTCTATGTACTAATGGTACCACCACTATTATTGGGCGGTACTACCAACTACAAACTGACACTGGGTAGTATCACCGCTAAGTCTAGGCGGTACAATTGCTTGAAAAAGCTCGGAGATCGAGCTTTAGCGGTACCGCTACCTAGACCACCTGGGAGATTGAGTCACCAAGCGATGCCATCGCCGACCGTGACTTCAGGTGATGAATGGGCTATTCAACCGGCCCAGTTCAGTCCAGTAAAGGGCCTAGTTGGCCCCTTAACTGAGTTAGTAGGATTACCTCCCAATCCTAACTCAACTTAAGGTCTAACTATGATAATTGAGACATTTAAACAAGCAATCTTTGTCTGGTATGTCGATTGTTCTTTCGGCGATCATCTGGTGAACTTCTTGGTAAACTTCTGGTGAACTTCTGGTGAACTTCTAGCGAACTCTCGATGAACTCTCGGCGAGCTTCCGACAAACTTCCAGCACATCGTTCGAATCTTCGACGTATTGTCCGATCTTGGACTCCGGCCCAACATCTGTTTTATGCCTTACTACTATCGTAGTTAATCCTACACACTTATCTCAACATATAGATTAGATTAAACACTTTACGAATTGATTTCATTATCAAAATCCGAGATTCAACAAAAATATAATCAATAAGTCACATGAGAAAACTATAAAAGTAAACTGTAATTTATAGTTTTTTTAATCAAAAATTAAATCCAATCAAATAACCAAAAATATAATCATGATCAAATTCAATCACAATTATAATAAATCATATTTATCAATTTCAAATTAAAAATATAAATTAGAATTCTCAATTTCATAAGGGTAAAAATTATAAATATGTTGATAGGACATAAATTGAAATTATGAAATTTATATAGGGCAAAACTATAATTTGGCAAAACTAGCATAGGGAGTAAAAATATAAATATGTCAAAAGAATTAAAGGATATTAATAAAATACAGAAGGGTAAAGCTATAATTTGATTAAAGGGAAACCCTAAGGCAAAACTATAATTTTTCCCAAAAATGTGATCTGCAGCGTCGCTGCCTTTGCGTGTGTGGCGCCACCACGCCGCTGTCGGCACATGCCTGTTGCCGCCACAGCATTGTCGCTACCTGCGCGCAGCTAACGCAGGCGGTTCCTGCCACACGTGGTCGTTGTGCACGACCGCTGTCCGTGCGCAACTCCTGCCCGCGTGTGGCTACCGCGCACGACCGCCGCCGGTGCGCGGCTCCTGCCTGTGCGCGGTCATCATCTGGGCGGCTGTCTACCCTCACGCGGCCACCACATGGGCGCGATGCTGCCCGCGTGCAGCCACTGCCTGTTGTGTTTCGACACGCACATTGCCCAGTGTAGTAGATTTGCTAACTGTACGCAACAAGGTCGGCAGCGACCATTGTTGCTTTGTGATCATTGGAGAATATGGATCATTTATGCATCGTAAATAAAAATAATATATCTAATATATTTAATCTCAATAACTTACATTTTGATACCAATTGTTAGCATAAAATCTATAATCATGCTATCTGTAGTGCGAAAAAACTTTTATGCAAGGATTGAAATCAAATAAAATTAGATTAAACAACATTATGATGCATACCTTTTATAGTTGTTTAGAAGAATAAATCTTATCTGATCTATAAGCACCCGATCTGAGATATTAATCTGAAAGGAGAACTAGATCCTTCTTCTCTCTTCCTATCCTTTCACAGGACCACTTAGACTAATGGATTAGGGAGAGGGAGATTGAGAGAAAAACCTTAAACTTTCAACTACATTGAGATGCATCTTTTTAGCCTCTAAAGGTCTTGTCTATTTATAGGCGAGAGTAGAGGGTCTAGGATAAGTTATTATGAGAGTTCCTATTAAGGGCATCCCTTAAGGAATCCTATTATAATATGAACTTTTCTATTAGTCAATAATCATAACAAAATCCAATCATATCTATAATATATCTTGCTTAATTAAATAGGGTCACATAATCTAACAAAAGAGTCTAAAGTCAATCTTTTGATACATAGTTTTGAATTGTTTCGAATGAAGCCAAGCGAAACCATTATTGACATGTACACTTATTTTACGGATGTTGTCAATGGTTTAAAAGCTCTTGACAAATATTTTTCTAATCTTGAACTTATAAACAAGATTCTAAGATGTCACGCCCCTAAAAAATATCGATATTATTATAATTTTCATCACAAACCAATCCAGGATCCAAACTAACATTTGAGGACACTGAAAAATATTCTATCAAATTCACATCTATAAAACCTGTGCAGTTTATAATTATATATCATATCTCTCGATAATTCACATTTATGGCAACCTAAGCCAACTTAACAAACATGTACAACATTTATAAATCCACAAGCTAAGTAATTTATACAATCAGAACTCCAACCATTTACCACAAGTTCATATCATCGTAAACTAGATTTGACATTCCGAAATTCCAAATAAGAGAGATCGTCTAATACTTTTACAAGGTATATCCATTTCAGTTCATCGACAACATTTTATTATATACAAAATATGCTTATACAACAATAACATAATAACCAACAAGACTTGCCCATAATTCTGAATAGCTCTCCACTGCCTCAGCCCAATTCAAACATCTCAAAGAGTGACAAGCTGACCTGAAAGATTTATATAACAATGGAGTGAGCTGAAAATAGCTCAGCAAATGACAAAGCATATCTAGCATGAGAAGGAACAGTTTCCAATGAAATAAGATATCACAATGCAAGACAGAATCCAAGAGATTCAAGGATATCATCTCATTAGATACAGAATCGCAAATGTCATTTCATTTATAACAAATGGAGCATAGAGTAATTGGAGCATATCAATAGCGTACGAGATGTTCCGGAGCATATCAATGGCAAATAGGACACTTCAGAACATATCAGTTCATAGCAAATGGAGCACAAAGTAATTGGAGCATATCAATAGCGTACGAGATGTTCCCGAGCATATCAATGGCAAATAGGACATTTCAAAACATATTAGTTCATAGCAAATGAAGTATAGAGTAATTGGAGCATACCAATAGCGTATGAAATGTTCCGGAGCATATCAATGACAAATGGAACATTTCGGAACATATCAATGGTATGTGAAGCATTTTGAAGTATATCAATGGCATAGGAAACATTTTGGAGCATATCAATACAAAATACGAAATAGAAGCTCAGACATCGTACCCTAGCATAGTGCATGTGAGGTTTAACTTAGTGGTGGCTCCACGCCGTGATGAGTTCTCGACTGCATCCATGGGTAGCCCTTTCCTACTCGAGCCCTCTCACCCTGCCTAAGTGCTAGGTCGGCTCTGAATTTCATATCAAATAGATAGAAGGTGAAGTGGGATTCCAAATATAATATGTCCATTTCTGAATGACCATCAAATATAATCTAGAGCATCGCGGGCTCTAAGCACATACCCTTTACCATTTCTAGTAAAGGTCCAAATAATCCCACAAACACCATAGTACAAAAGGGTATTGTGAATAATAAATTGGGACATATCGGAAGCACATGCGGAATAACGAAATGTACATGTGCCTTTATGAGTCAATACGATGCAAACATAATCCTTCACAAATGTATTCAGATTTGAAAGGAAATGAAAGCAAGAGTGTACAAGGATTCCAAGCAATCACATATAGCTTAATTCAAATAAGAAGGTTAGATGAAATTAATTTCCAAAGGAATGAAACCAGAATATACGAAATCGACCAAAGCTCGATTTCAGGCAGAATTCAAGAGGCACATTGAATAAATGATTCAAACTATCAATCGTGCTCCAATTTTACTCAGAAAATATATCATTGGAAAATTACTATTTTGCAAAATCTGTAGGATCATTTGAAACAGAAGTTTGGGTAGGCAAACTTACTCCGAATTCTTAAAATAAGCTATTAAAAGAAAGTTTTATGAGTCTATATTCTGATCAAATAAGTTTTGTCTAAATCAGAGGTCAATAAATGAAGTTATAACCATAACAAGGTAGAAAGGTCAGAATCTCGGAAGTTGCACAGATTCAAATCATTATGTCTAAATAGGAGATATATCAAATGCAAGGCTAGAACAATTCAAAGTTCCTCATATTCAAAGTAAATATAGAGATAAAATTGCAGTAAGGAAAGATCAAGACACTTGCAATAGGAAGGATTAGAAAGCTTACAATAAGAAGGATCGGAACACTTGCCTTTCAAAGATTTTGATCCGAAGATCCAAAGAAGGTGTCAGCCCAAATCCTTCTACTTTTCCTCTGTGTCCTCTCCTTGTTTCATTTTCTACATATGTCTTCTCCTTTTCCTCCATGACTGCAGCTCATGCAGAACATAGAGGCATAGTCACCTGATCTCTCTTACTCTCATTCATTCGTTTTCTTTTTCAAACGCAGCTATCGCAGCCATCGCCGCTGCCACTACCACAGTTGTAGCCACGACCGCAGTTGCTGTCACAACCGCAGCCCCTTCCACTGCACTACTTCCTTCCTCCCTTCTCTCATTCCTACTTTTTTTTCTTTCCCAAACATAGCTGCCGCAGACGCAGCCACCACCACCGCAGCCGCAATCACGGCCACATCCCCTTTTTTTTTCACCTTTCCTTTCTTTCTCTTTCCCAAAAGCAACTGCTGCAGCCACCACCGCTGCCGCAGGTACAGCAACCAACGTCGCAACCGCAGCCGCAGTCGCAGCCACGGCCGCAGCCACCACAGCCGCAGCCTCTTCTTCCTCCCCCGCTCTGTTTCCTCTCTTCTCTTCCAGCTGCAGCTGCCACTGCCGCAGCTGCCTCCCCTTCTCCTCTTCCTCTCTTCTTCCCTTTTCCTTTCTCTTCTTCCATTCCTTCTCTTCTTTCCCAGCTGCACTGCTGTAGTCGCAGCCTCAGCCACGGCTGCAGCCTCTTCTTCCTCCCCTGCTCATCTTCCTCTCCTTCTCTTCCAACTGCAGCTGCCATCGCCATAGCCGCAGCCCCTTCTTCCCCTTCTCTTCTTCCTCTCCTTCCCTTCTTCCTTCCTCTCCCTCTTTTCTTGCCACAGCTGCAGCTGCCACAGCCGCTGCTACTTCTTTCCCTTCTCCTCTTCCTTCTCCTTCCTTTCTACTTCTTCTCTTCTTCTCCTTCCTCCCCTTCTTCTCCCCGACGCACAGCACCTCCTCTCCTCTATTTCCTCCTGCAGAAAATAGAGGTGCCGCCACTTCACCCGCTTCTACTTCTTCTCTTCCTCTTCTTCTTCTTCTCCTTCTTCTCCTCTTCTTCCCTTCTCCTACCCGACACCCCACACCTTCTCACTGCAGCCCATGCCGCAGCCATCCTTCTTTTTTTTTATTTTTCTCTTCTTCTCTTTCCTCTTCTTCTTTTTCTCCTCCCCAACGCCCCACACCTCGTCTCTTCTGTTTCCGCCTGCAGGAAACAGAGGTGCTGCAGCCCTAGCTACTGCCACCTCTCGCTCCTCTCCCACTTCCCTCTCTTTTTCTTCTTCTTCTATTCTTCTCTTCTCCCTCTTCTTCCTCCTCTCTTCTTTTCCCTCTTCTTCTTTTCTTCTCTCCTCTTCTTCCTTTCTCCTCCCCAACGTCCCACAGCTCCTCGCTACAGCCCTTACCGCAGCCACCTCCTCTTTTCTTCTTCTTCTTCTTCTTCTTCTTCTTCTTCTTCTGCTTCTCTTCTTCTCCTCTTCTTCCCTTCTCCTCCCCGATGCCCCACACAAGAACTCCTCTGTTTCCTCCTACACGAAACAGAGGTGCTGCAGCCCTAGCTGCTGCAGCTATCTCTCTTGCCTCTCCCTCTTCCCTCTCTTCTTCTTCTTCTTTTCTTCTCTTCTCCCTCTTCTTCCTCTCTTCTTCTCCCCACGCCCCACCGCTCCTCTCTCTGTTTCTCGAGAAATAGAGAGCGTGAGAGGCGATGGGATAAAACCAAAATTTTTGGTTTTTTTTTTTTTTTTTTGTAACTTAACAGTTTAGTCCTTGAAATTTCTATATTTATATATAGGTCCTCCGATTTATAAATAAATCTTTATTAATAATTTTTAAAATTGAGGGATATTACATAAGATCCCTTCAAAAGAGTTAGGATTCAAAATTAACTACAATACAAGAGATAAAAAACTTAAATAATTTTTCATTCGAAGGACTCATTGGTTTATTGATGACATATAAAATGACGTGCAAGGCACATGATGAACATGATGAACAACCTTTCAAAGAATAGGAAGGATTTGACACTTAGAACAAAAGAAGGCAACTTGAGTGAAAGCTTAAGTGATGATGACTTTGAACTCCTCACAATAAAATTAAAGAAACTTACAAAACAAGAATCTAAGAATAAAAATAAACTTAAAAAGATAAAACAACTTGCTATGAATGTAATCGGTCGAGGCACTTCAAAAGCGAACGTCCACAAGTGAAGAAGAAGCTACAAAAGAAGAAGAAATCACCCAATGTGACTTGAGGGGATTCAAGTGCATCTAAAGACAAAAAACAAACTAACAAAGAAGAGGTAGCGAACTATGCCTTGGTGGCTTTCGACAATGAGGTAAGTAACTCAACCAAAACCCCTTTACTTTACTATGAAATTACTTGATGCATTTCATGAATTGTTTTCAAATTAGTATATAAAATGTAGAAACAAAGGGGGATCATGCTTCTCTTCCTAATGATTTTAAAAAATTAAAAAAAATTGAGCATGACAATTGCATGTTAATTCCTTGCACTAAGTATGAAAAGTTAGATTCACTTCAGAAGGAAAATGCATTATTACAATAAACAATAACAAAAGAAAGACCATTGGAATTAAAATGATTATTAACAAATTGAATCTTTTATACCAAGATGTTTTAATATTTCATACTATTGATCATGATGATTTTTTGTGATGATGCATGTTTTTTGGGTTTAAACGATAATGCATGGTTTTGGCTTAGAAAACAATGGCATGAAATCAATCACATATAGGAATGCATTATTTTTCTTAAAAATAACTCTATCCCCAAAAGCCTTTTAAAATTTTTAATAAGAGATTAATGAATCTATTTATGTTATGAATCTTGTGAACTATGAAAGTGATTTTGATGATTTGAATTTAATAATTTTTATCGAAATCATGGTCTTGATTTCTCAAGATTTATAACTTGAAATCGTTTATGAATCAAGATCTCTTATTATGTGTTCTCATATTATTCCTTCTTATTGAGATTTATCCAAATGAATCATGGTTTCTCTTTTGATTTCTCAGAATCATAACTTGAATTTTTTATAAATCAAGATTTTTTTATGATTCCTTCATTTACTAAAGAGGAGAATTATGTAAACAAACAACGATCTTGATAATTATAACTTGAGATTTGTATATAAATCAATATTGTTCATTATAGTTCCTTCGTTTTACTAACGAGAATGTTTATTCAAAATTTTCTCTTGATTTCTCAGAATTTATAACATAAGATTACATTTGAAGATAGTGACTATTTCATCTCCTAAGATTTTTTTTTGTTATTTACTAAAGAGGAGATTTGTCAAAAATGACTCATGATCTTTTAGTATTCATGATTTGATATTTTATTTTTGATGATTGAAATATTGATGTAAACTTATCATTGTTATTAATATTTGTTATAATCTAAAAATTGATGTAAAAAGAAAAATTTTGTACCATTGTATTCTTCCTTTTGATAGTGACAAAGGAGGAGAAAATATTGCTAGCTTGCATATTTCAAGGAGAGAAAACTTGCAAGCATACACATTGTAAAGAGAAGCAAAAAGTTGCTATCTCAAGAGAAGAAAAAATTTTGCTAAACTTTACATTCTCAAGAACTTGCTAGCTTGCATATCGTAAAAGGAAGCAAAGAATTTGCTAGCCTGCACATTTCAAGAAGAAGCAAATTGATAGCTTGCAAGAAAAGAAAGAATTTACTATCTTGCACGTATTGGAAGAAGCAAAAGTGCAAACTTACACATCTCAAGAAGCAAAATTTATAAATTTGCATAACTCAAAATTGTTACTAGCTTGTATGTTATAAAATATGCATATCTCAAAAACTTGTAAGATACACTTCTCCTTTTTGTTGATGACAAAGGGGAAGAAGATATGATGCTGAGTTGAATCATGCATGGTATGATGTACTTTTATGTTTTAAAATAATTTAAAATATTACATCAATAAAATATTACTTTTATTGATGTACTTCAATATAATATATTGATAGGGGGAGTTTGGTTGAAACTCCGTCATCAATTGGTTATCATCATAAAAAAGAGAGAGATTGTTGAATCTCGAATTTTGATGATAAAATCAATTCATGGGTTTATGATCTAATTTACGTTTTGAGTGACGTAGGACTAGCTTCAATCAAGGAGAGGCAAATTGATTGAAGCAAGAGAAATCAAACGTTGGGCAGGAGTTAAACATGTTAGAAGATTAGTCGACGTGCTGGCAAAAGGACTTCGTGTAGTTCGGGTATCGTGCTGGAAGAATCAGACTTTGCACTAAAGAGATCGGATATTACAAATGTTGGGAAATCTTGCGAGGGGGGGGGCGACATCACATGCGCAGTGGAAAAACAAAAAATAAAATCCCCAATTCCCAAAGATATGTTCGTCATCGTGCGAAGATTGGCACGTAAAAATCCATGAAATAGAAAACCATGTGTGAGATAGATTATGTTACCTAGGGAGATTGTATATCCCTAAATCTCTACAGATCTCTAGGAGAGGGTGAAGAAGGTCAAGCATTCTCCTCTCTAGCGGTAATCCACACAGTAGGGCTACGATGACGCTCCTCAAAACTCTAGGCCTGATCTGGGTGGAGAGGGGGAGGAAAATAGGAGAGGAAGCAAAAATCTCTAACCTATAAACTATTGAAACCTTCCTATTTATAGAGGTCTCCTATCAACTTAACCCTAATGGATCCTCCATATTGAGTATTGGACCTCCATCCACCTACCCAAGCCTCTTAGATTGGTGGATCTCTATCTAATACTCTCTCATGGGCTCTTATTGGATCTCATCCATAAGATCTAATAATTCAGGGGCTTATTGGATATCCAATTGTTGAATCTCATATTTTGATGATAAAATTAATTGATGAGTTTGTGATCTAATCTGCGTTTTGAGTGACACAGGACTAGATTCGATCAAGGAGAGGCAAATTGATTAAAGTATGAGGAATTGGACATTGGGCAGGAGTGAACATGTTAGAAGATTGGACGTTGGGCTGGAGGATCAGTTGACGTGTCGGCAGAAAGCTTCGTGCCATGAATTCGAGCATTGGACCGAAGAAGCAGATATTGCGCCAAGGAGATCAGAGTTGTGGAGTCAACATGCCGATTGGGCAAAAGGCCGCAAAAGAGGACGATGCTCCGAAGGATTAGACGAAGCGTCGATGAACCAATGACATGCCGGACAAAGGATTCATGCTTTGTAACCATTTGTCTATGATCAAAGTAGTTTAGGGGGCTAATTGAGTTAGCTTTTGGAGTAATCATGCTAACTCAATTATGGGCCAATTGAGCCTAAATTAGGACTGATTTGGCTCATTGGGAGGTCCATTCAGTGACCAAAAAGTTGGGTCAGGTGGTGGAACTACTTATGAGTTGGAAAACTCAAAAAACTCAATCTCCGAGGCTGTCAAGCGGTGATACCACCCAGTGACAGTGTATCAGGCAGTGGTACCTCCAGACTGAGTGGTGGTACCGCTCATACCCCAAAATCTTAGGGATTTAAATTTTGGGCTCCAAATTTGAATCCATTTATGACGTATAAATACCCCACTCTTTCCTGCTTAGAAAAGTCAGAAAGTGAGTTAAAAAGGGGAAGAATCCTTAAGTAAAAATTGTAATATCTCTTGAATAGTAGAGTCCCTTCTTCCTAGTATTTAGAAAGTTCTTCTAAAGGGAGAAGAGAGGTCTAGGTCTAAATGAGAGGTGTAAGGTTCTCTCCTGAGCTTATCAAAAGGAGAATA
Organism: Musa acuminata AAA Group; assembly: GCF_036884655.1. Classification (NCBI taxonomy): domain Eukaryota; kingdom Viridiplantae; phylum Streptophyta; class Magnoliopsida; order Zingiberales; family Musaceae; genus Musa; species Musa acuminata. Next base: position 16,758,930 of record NC_088359.1, read on the forward strand.
GAATTGTAAGAAGGTGATTGGTCTTTTCCTATTGAGGAAAGACCGTTAGTGGATGCCGATGACCTCAACGGAAGAGGAATCGGGAGTGGATATAGGTCACGACGACTGAACCACTATAAAATTTGGTTTGCATTTCTATTTTGCTATTTACATTTATTACTACTATCATACTTCCTCATTACTTTAGCCACACACTCTTACGAATGTGTTTTAAGTTAATATCTTTCCGAAATTGGTTTTAATTGAACGAAAGATTTTCGAACCGATGTAATTTTATCTGCTACACTAATTCACCTCCCCCTCTTAGTGGTCGACTCGATCCTAACAGTTAGTATCAGAGCTACATTATTTTCTCATTTGGTTTAACACCTAAGAGAAATGGCTCTTTTCGGCTTTCAAGATGGTCATTCTATTATTCATCCTCCCATGTTCAATGGGACGGACTGCACTTATTGGAAAACTTGGATGAGAGAACCCCCTCTAAACCTATGAATGAATGGAATGACTTCGAGGAAAAATCGTTTTCTTCAAATGCGAAAGCTATGAATGCTTTATTTTGCGCTTTGGGTAAAAATGAGTGTAACCATATTTCGACTTATGAAATGAATTATGAGATTTGACATACACTTGAAATCACACACGAAAGCACTAATAGAATTCAAGACTCTAAAATAAATATTTTGATATTTAACTTTAAATTATTTCAAATAAAGCCAAGCGAAAATATTATTGACATGTACACCCATTTTACGGATGTCATCAATAGTTTAAAAACTCTTGGCAAATGTTTTTCAAGTTTTGAACTTGTTAACAAGATATTAAGATATTTTCCAAAAAAGTTGGGACCCCAAAATAACGGTAATACAAGAAGCAAAAGATCTCAATAATTTTTCACTTGAAGAACTTATTAGTTCATTGATGATATATGAAATAACGTGCAATACACATGATGAACATGAGAACTACCTTCCAAAGAATAGGAAGGATTTAGCATTTCAAACAATAGAATACCACTTGAGTGATGACTCAAGTGATGATGATGACGACCTTGAACTCCTTACAATAAAGCTTAAAAAATTCTTGAAACAAGAATTAAAGAATAAAAATGAACTTAAAAAAAAAAAAAGCTAAAGAAGAAGAAGATATTCAATGTGACATGGGACAAATCGAGTACCTGTGAAGATGAGAATCAAACCAACAAAGACAATGTGGTGAACTACATATTAATGACTTTCGATGATGAAGTAACCAAAACACTCTTAGTTTATTTTGAAATTACTTGATGCTTTTCATGAGTTTTTTTAAAATTAGTTAGTAAAAAATTATCATGCTAGTGATTTAAAAAAAATTAAAAAAATTCGAGTATGACAATTGCATGATAACTCTTAGCACTAAGCATGAAAAGTTAGATTCATTTAAAAAGAAAAATACATTACAAACAAAATGATTTTGATTGAAAATGTTTTATATTTACTGAAGTAAGAATGTGTATCTTGATGATTTCCGTATTGTTTTTTATTTTGATTGAAAATGCGTTATATTTAATTAAATCATGTTTGATGATTTAATGATGCATAACGATGCAAGACATAATAAAAATGTTAAAAGTTTTGGTACCATGTTTAATGATTTAATTATGAATGATGATTTGAAATCATGCTTAATGAGTTTATATTTTGAAATTATGCATGATGATCTTTGTGATGTATGGCTTATTGATCTTTGTCATGATAAACATTGCTTTTAAACAATGATGCATATTTTTATTTGGCATAAATGAAAAAGGCATGCTTGTATAAAATAAATCACATGAATTGAAACAACTAAAAAGAGGAAAGTATTTTTCTTGAAAATTTCTTTTTCTCTATCTTATCGATTTTTTAAAAAGAGATTAATGAATCTATTTATATTTTTTATGAATCTCTTGAAAATGATTTTCATGATTTGACAATTTGAATTTCAATAAATCGTATCTATAACATGATCTTGAATTCTTGGAATTATAACTCGAAATCTTTTATGAATCAAGATCTCTTATTATGTGTTCTTGTATCATTTAAGAGGAGATTTTTTTTATGAATCATGATTTTTTGAATTACAACTTGAGATTTCTTATGCATGAATCGAGATTATTTATTATTTGTTCTCCTACAATTCTTTTGTTGTTTACTAAAGAGAATCTCTTTCTCAGAATTCATGATTTAAAATTTCATTTGAAGATCTTTTTGTTAGGATCAAGTGCGCACTAAGAGGGGGGGATGAATTAGTGCACCAGAAAATATTTCGTACATTTGAAGGAAATCGATTCGGAAAGATAATTACTTTAAAACGTAAGAGAGCGTAAGTATAGTGAAAGCAAGATGAGGAGAAGTATTTTGCTATAAACTGATTTGCAGTTAAAGAAGATTGCTCAAAACAAAATGCAAACCAGATTTAGAGTGGTTTGGTTAATATAACCTACATCCACTTTCGGCTTCCTCCTCCAACAAGGTCACTAACATCCACTAGAGGTCTTCCTTCAATAGGCAAAGGCAAACCACCTTTTACAGCTTTTCTCCTTTTGCCGGGCTTAGGAGACAACCCTTACAAGTTTCACTCCTCTCTTGAATGATCTCAACACTTAGAAAGGAAGGAGGAAAACTCTAGTACTTTTACAACTCTTTAACACTTCAAAGACTCAAGAATATATCAAGATTTCGTTCCCATTCATGCATAAAAGGGTGAGGTATTTATAGACCCCAATGACTTTAAAAAATGGAGCCAAGAAGTGTCTAATCCTAGATTTCTAAGGTCCTAGCGATACCACCGCCATTACTAGGCGGTACTATGTTAGAACCCTTGCAGATTCTAAACTTGGGGTTGATCTCTTTAGGGGATCGGCCTCCTTGGAACTCTATAGGGGTTCCTCCCTCCAAGTTGCTGCTCAAAGGCTGCAGAAAAGATTCATCTATTGCTTAAGAAAAGATAAGGAATACATGGCTATTTATAGGGCTTCGAAACCCTAACTCCTAATAGGACTCCTACTTAAAACTCTTACTTCTAACCAACTCCTAATATGACTCCTACTCAAGACTCCTATTCCCTTACAACTCCTAATTCTTCTCTAAGAAAAAACCTCCTAACCCTAGCCGGCCTCTTCATCTCTTTAATAGGGGTCAGGTTAGGTTGGTTTTACATGAATGTCCCTCTCAATTAGGATTCTCCTAGCTAGAGTCCTAACAGACCCGCCCTCTTCAAATCAGCCTTGTCCTCAAGGCTGAGATTCCATGAACTCAGGGAACCGAGTCTTTAGCTCCTCATATGGTTCTCATGTGGCATCTTCAAGTGGTAAATTATTCCAATGCACTATTACTTCAGTAGAGAGACGTCGGCGACGCATCACGATCCTGCGATCGAGGATGGCTTGTGGTTGAGCTTGAATAACTCCATCCTCAGTGGTGTTGTGCAGTTAGATCTGGGGTGACTCGTGTTCTCCCAACATGGGCTTCAGGCATGACATGTGGAAGATAGGGTGAATTTTGGCATCCTTAGGTAATTTAAGTCTATACGTCACTGCTCCAATACGCTCTATGATCTGATAGGGCCCAAAAAATCATGGTGATAGCTTCATGGAGGCTCGAGTGTTGATGGAGAGTTATTTGTATGGTTATAGGCGAAGATAAACCCAATCTCCTACTGAAAATTCTCTTTCGCTTCGTCGTGTGTCGGCTTATTGCTTTATTCTGGCTTGAGCTGTTGAGAGATTATCTTTTAATAGTTGTAGGAGTTTGTCCCTATCAGTCAATTCTTGTTCAACCTGATCTACCTTGACCGAGCCAATTACATAATTTGGAATCACAAGGGCCGGTCGACCATACAATGCTTCATAAGGGCACATTTTGTAGATGAATGATATGTAGTATTATACCACGATTCGGCCCAAGGAAGCCATTTTTCTAACTCTTTTGGTCGGTCGCTAGCGAAACATGGAAGGTACATCTCTAAACACCTGTTTACCACATTTGTTTGGCCGTCAGTTTGTTGATGATACGCTGTGCTCATCTTGAGTTTGGTGCCTTGTAACTGGAATAACTCAGTCCAAAATTTACTAGTGAAGATCCTATCACGATCACTTACAATGGACCTTGGCATCCCATGCAGTTTAACAATATTTTCTATGAAAACTTGGGCAATACTAGCAGTAGTGTAGGGACTTCTCACAGCACAAAAATGAGCATATTTCGTAAGTCGATCAACCACCACGAGAATTGTACTTTTACCTTTGGCAGGTGGCAGCCCTTCAATGAAGTCCATGGAGATGTCAGTCCACACCGAGTCCGGTATAGGTAGTGGTTGTAGTTTCCCTGGATTTGCCATAGTTTCACCCTTGTGCTATTGACATACATCACATTGTGCCACATATTCAGCAATAATTTTTTTCATCCCTCTCCAATAAAAATTTTGCTTCATTCTTTTGTAGGTTCTTAGGAATCCAGAGTACCCTGCTGATGGTATGGAGCGCATTTCATGCGGGATGATTGTGATACAAGGAGAGTCAGGTATAAGCACAATACGACCTTTATAGCGTAGATCCCTCGAATCCCAAGTGTAGTGGGCTATTGCACTTGGATCCTCCTCCAATATTTTTATAATTTTGCTGATCTTTGGATCCTTCTACCATTCTTCCCTAATGTCCACGAGGAGACTAGTGGTAGGAAGGGAGATGGCTGAAACCTTAGCTTGCTCAAGTAGCCGGGAGAGTGCATCTGCAACAACGTTTTCTTTCCCCTTTTTGTAAATAATTTCATAATTAAATCCAAGAAGTTTGGTTACTCATTTTTGTTGCTCAGGGGATGATATCTTTTGCTCCAAAAAATACTTGAGGCTTCTATGGTCAGTTTTAATTTGAAATCGCCGGCCGATCAGGTAGGGTCTCCACCTCATTACTACGTGTACAATGGCGAGCATCTCCTTATCATATACAGACATGTTTTGATGGGAGGGAGATAATGCCTTGCTAGTGTATGCGAGTGGTCGACCATCTTGCATAAGAACGCTCCAATTCCGACTCTAGATGCGTCGGTCTCAATGATGAAGGGTCGGCTGAAATCTGGTAGCGCTAGCACCGGCGTCATTGTCATGGCTACCTTAAGTTTGTCGAAGGCAGTAGAGGCTTTGTCCGACCATTGGAAAGCATCTTTTTTCAGTAGAGAAGTGAGTGGTGCACTGAACTTCCCATAGTCCTTAACTAATTTTCGGTAGTAGCCTATTAGTCCAAGGAACTTGCGTAGTAATTTCACGTTTGTAGGTTTCGGCCAGCCTTGCATTGTCTCAATTTTTGTTGGGTCTACCGCCACTCCTTTTGATATTATGTGCCCAAGGTACTCTTTGTTTTGCTGGAGAAAGCTACACTTTGGTTGCTTACAAAAAGAGTATTCTCTTGAAGGATCGTCAGAACAATCCGTAAATGCTGAAAGTGAGTCTCAAGAGAAGGGCTGTAAATGAGAATATCATCGAAAAATACCAGCACAAATTTGTGAAGAAAGCTCCGAAAAATATCATTCATGAGACTTTGAAAGGTTGAAGGAGCATTAGTGAGTCCAAAAGGCATTACCAAGAATTCATAATGACCATCATGTGTGCGGAATGTAGTTTTTGGAATGTCATCTTCACATACCCGAATTTGGTGGTAACCGGATCAGAGGTCCAACTTCATGAAGACTGTTAGGATCAAGAGCACTAAGAGGAGGGGGGGGGGGGGGGGGTGAATTAGTGCAGCGGAAATCTTTCATGATAAAAACAAAAAACGTTCGAACGATAAAAGCGATTTCGGTGTGAAAGCCGATTCTAAGATTACTTTAACTTAAGATCAAGCGAGATGACGTTAAAGTAAATCTATGAAGGCCATTTGCAGTTATGATGAAAATCAGAATATAAGCGCAAACTGAAATACGATGTTCATACGATAAAAGCGATTTCGGGATCTTAAGCCCCAACCCAGTTTGAATTTGGAGCTCAAAACTATCAATTCCCGAAATTTCGGGATCTGGCGGTAGCACCTCCTGACTGGGGCGGTTGCACCGCCTGGTAGAGATTGAAGACCGAGCCTCTAGGCGGTGCCACCTCCTGTCAGGGGCGGTTACACCTCCTGCCAGAGCTCGAAGACCGAGCTCAGGCGGTGCCACTGCCTGACTGAGGCGGTTGCACCGCTCAGGCAGAGCTCGGAGACCGAGCCCAGGCGGTGCCACCTCTGTCAGGGGCGGTTGCACCTCCTGCTAGAGCTCGAAGACTGAGCTCAGGCGGTGCCACCGCCTGACTGAGCCTGGCAGAAATAGGGTTCGAATGGGTTGATCCATTCGGCCCAATTTGGGTTTTCCAAGGGCCCAATTGCCCCAAGATTAAGTTAATGGGATCACCTCCCATTTCCAACTTAATCATTATGCTAACTACGATATTTCTTAAGACATTTACTGCAACTTTCTCCGGTGCATCAATCGCTTCTTCCAGCGAACTTCCGTCGATCATCTGATGAACCCTCGGTGATGCTCCTGCGGACTTCCGACAAACTACTGGACTTGCGACGATCCACTTGGCGAGTTCCAATGAACTTCTTTGGCAAGCTCATGTACTTCTCGGATTTGTTCCCGCAGAACCTTCGACGACTGTCCGAACTTCCGTCGAACTCTCGAACTCCCAACGTGATCATTGTCTTGACTCTAGCGTAACTCCTGCTGCATATCTTATTTTCATCGTAGTTAATCCTGCACACTTATCTCAATATATAGATTAGATAACAAATGACAATTGACTTCATTATCAAAATCCGAGATTCAACAAAGACTCGAGCTCCTTTTAATTCATCAAGAAGTTCATCCACCACTGGTATTGGGTACTTGTCCTTGACGGTGATGCCATTTAAAACTCGGTAGTCGATGCACATCAGCCAAGTTCCATCCTTCTTGCGTACAAGTAGCACTGGTGAGGAATAGGGGCTGCAACTTGGCCGAATCACCCTTGTTTCAAGCATCTCCTTTACGATCTTTTCAATTTCATCTTTTTGGAGGTGAGGATATCGGGACAATCGAGTGTTTGCTGGTGGCTTGCCCGGAAGGATTGGAATTCGATGCTCTTGTTGTCGAGAAGGAGGAAGACCGCATGGTTCAGCAAAAATGTCAGCAAATTCAGTAAGCAATTGGGTAAGATTTTGATTTTCAATTTCTATTTTATTCCACTCTGGTTACTGTTGGAGGTGCATCAAAAAGCCACCATTTAAGTTGTGTAAAACTTTCTACATTCTTTGGGTCGAAACAGTGGTAACGTTGCTTCCGTGCTTCCCGCGTAGGATAATATGTTTGCCTTTACAGTAGAATTTCATCATTAATTTAGAAAAGTTCCAAGGGACATCACCTAGTGTAATTAGCCATTCTATACCAAGCACTGCCTCATAGTCATCAAGTGGTAGGAGGAAGAAATCGGTGATAATTTCTTGGTCTTGTAGTAATAGTTTCACCTGCGGGCATCTTTGGTCGCACTTTAGGATTCTGCCGTCAGCCACCTTTACATCGAACTTGCTGCAACCTTCAATATGCAGTGCCATCCGAGCAGCAACCTTACTATTCAGAAAGTTATTAGTGCTGCCCATGTCGATGAGAATAGTAATCGGCTGTTGTTTGAGAAGGTCTCCAACTTTCATCGTTTGCGGGTTTGAGTAGCCGGCTAGTGCGTGTACCGTAATGTCGGTCGGTTGTGGCTCTTCTTCCATATCTTCTATTTCATATTCAAGGCTCTCTTCTAGATGTTCAATGACTGTTAGAACCCTTGCAGATTCTAAACTTGGGGTTGATCTCTTTAGGAGATCGGCCTCCTTGGAACTCTATAGGGGTTCCTCCCTCCAAGTTGCTGCTCAAAGGCTGCAGAAAAGATTCATCTATTACTTATGAAAAGAGGTGGAATACCTGACTATTTATAATGCTTCTAAACCCTAACTCCTAATAGGACTCTTACTTAAGACTCCTACTTCTAACCAACTCCTAATAGGACTCCTACTCAAGACTCATACTTCTAACTAACTCCTAATAGGACTCCAACTGAAGACTCCTATTCCTTTACAACTCCTTATTCTTCTCTAAGAAATAACCTCCTAACCCTAGTCGGACACTTCACCTCTTTAATAAGGGTCGGCTTAGGTAGGTTTTGCATGAATGTCCCTCTCAATTAGGACTCTCCTAGCTAGAGTCATAACAAACCCGCCCTCTTCAAATCAGCCTTATCCTTGAGGCTGACGATTCATGAATTTTGGGAATTTGATATTCAAGTCATCATAGTTCTCCCAAGTGGCATCTTCTATTAGTAGGTTTGCCCATTGTATTAGCAATTCAGTAGTGGATCGTCGTCGTCGAGTCACGATCCGTTGATCAATAATGGCACTTGGCTGAGTTAGAAGTTCTCCTTGGGTAGTCATATTTGGTGGGTGGCTTTGGGCTGTCTCCAAGCATCTATTTACAACTTCCGTCTAGCCGTCGGTTTGTGGGTGATATGTCATACTCCTTTTCAATTTAGTATCCTGCATATGGAATAACTTTGTCCAAAATCTGCTCGTGAAGATACAAGTAGAATTTATCATAAACACAATGCGTCCCTTATAGTCTAATTCTTTTGAGTCCCAATTGTAATGAGCCATGGGGCTTGGTGCTTCCTCCAATTTTTTTATAATCTTACTAGTCTCTTAATCTTCCTACCATTCCATCTTAATATCCTTAAGAAAGTTGCTGGTCGGAAGTGAAACGGCCGAAACTTCAACTTGCTCGGGTAGCTGCGAAAGCGCATTTGCAAGAACATTCTCTTTCCCCGTTTTGTAAGTTATTTCATAATCAAATCCAAGAAGTTTTGTTACCCATTTTTGCTGCTCAGAGGATGATATCTTTCACTCCAAAACGTACTTGAGGCTTTTATGGTCGGTTTTAATTTGAAATCGTCGGCCAATCAAGTAAGTTCTCCACCTCGTTTCTGCACGCAGAATGGCGAGCATCTTCTTATCATATGTTGACTTATTTTGATGGGAGGGAGATAATTCCTTGCTAGTGTATGTAAGTGGTCGACCATCTTGCATGAGAATGGCTCCAATTCTGACTCCAGATGCATCGGCCTCAATAATGAAGGGTTGGTTGAAATCTGGTAGTGTTAGCACCGACGTCGTCGTCATGGCTATCTTAAGTTTGTCAAAGGCAGTGGAGGCTCTGTCTGACCATTGGAAGACATCTTTTTTCAGTAAGGAAGTAAGTGGTGCATTGATCTCTCCATAGTTTTTCACGAACTTGCAGTAGAAGCCTGTTAAACCCAGAAAGCCATGTAGCAATTTTATGTTCCTTAGGGTCAGCCAGTTTTGCATTGCTCCAATTTTGAAGGGGTCTACTGCCACACCTTCCTCTGATATGATGTGCCCAAGATATTCCACCTTCTTTTGAAGAAAGCAAAAGTTCATAGTGATTGTTGTGTGTTCAAAAGGTGATTTTCGGTATGTCTTCTTCGCATACTCGTATTTGATGATACCCGGATCGAATGTCGAGCTTTGTAAAGATTTGTGCTCCCTTTCATCTAGCAACTCATCTACTACTGCAATAGGGTATTTATCCTTGATGGTTATGTCATTGAGAGCTCGGTAATCAACACATAATCGCCATATTCCATCATTCTTTCGTATGAGGAGCACCGGTGAAGAGTAGGGACTGCAACATGGCCGAATAACTCCTGTTTTAAGCATCTCTTTTACAATCCTTTCTATTTCATCCTTTTGGAGATGTGGATACTGATATGGCTGAGCATTTGCTGGAGATTTGCCGGGAAGAATTGTTATACAATGATCATGCCGACGGGTAAGAGGTAGGTTGCGCGGTTCGTCAAATATATCTGAAAATTCAACAAGCAAAGGAAGTAGATTTGGATCTTCAAATTTTGTTGGCTCTCCCTTAGTTTACTACTCAAGTTGTACCAAAAAGCCGTAGCATACTTTATGCAAAACCTTCTTCATTTGTTGTGTGCAAATCGTTGTTACGTCGCCCCCACGTTTCCCGTTCAATATCACTTGTTTCTCCTTACTGTAAAATTTCATAATTAGTTGCATAAAATTTCAAGAAATATCACCTAATGTCATCAACCATTTAATTCTGAGCATGGCCTCATGATCATCAAGAGGGAGAAGGAAAAATATGCAATTTTCTCTTGGTAAGGCCTCAAGATCAGCAACAGTTTCACTTGCGGGCGCCTACGATCATACTGCAAAATCCATCCATCGGCGACCTTAACGTCAAACCTGTTGCAATTCTCGATAGGTAAGACCATCTGGATAGTAACCTTACTGTTTAGAAAGTTATTAGTACTGCCCGTGTCGATGAGAACAGTGATCGATTGTTGTTTGAGAAGGCCTCCAACTTTCATCGTTTGCGGGTTTGAGTAGCCGGCTAGTGTATGTACCGTAACTTCGATTGGTTGTGGCTCTTCTTCTACATCTTCTTCTTCATGTTCAAGGCTCTCTTCTGGATGTTCAATGACCTCTTCTTCTATTGGTTCAATCATAAGAAGTATCCCTTTACTACAGCGATGCTCACGGCTCCACGGCTCGTCACAATGCCAACATAACCCCTTCGCATATCGCTCCCGAAGCTCTTATCCTGTTAACCTCTTTGGTGTAGGGACTTGGTCGACAGTAGGGGAGGCTGAGGGCTTCAATATTACGGGTTGAGGAGCAACCCTAGTCCTCCGAGCTTCATGGTTCAATTGCACCTCTTGATGTCGTGCGAAAGAGATGGCTGCCATAAGCGTATACGGTTGTCGTGCTTTAACTTCTCCTCGGATCTCTGGCTTCAAGCCCTCAATGAAGGTCCTCAATAGCTATTTTTGAGACCAATCATGAGTTTGATTAGATAACCTTTCAAACCTAGTTTGGTACTCCTGAATGGTGGAGGTTTGTCAGATCTTTGCTAGTTGTTCGTCAATATTCTCGTAATCGATTGGTCTGAAGAGGATTAGCAGTCCTTCTTTGAATTGTCACCATGAAAGAACTCCATAAGTATGTTCAAACCAGTCAAACCACTGTATAGCATCGCCTTCAAGATGTATAGCTGCAATTTTCACCATAGATGCATCCGCGGTTTTGTGGTACCGAAAATATCGCTCCGCGCGCGAGATCCAACCAATCGGGTCTCCTTCTTCCCATCTAGGGAAGTCCACTCTCATGCATGGATAGTTGGGGTCAGATATAGAGCCTCCCCTCCCTTGGAAGTCATCTCTTTGGGATTGGTGCGATTGGGCAAAGCTCTCTCCTTGATATGATTTCTTCGGGCTTAGTGGTTGGCCCAATCTGAGTTTGGTAAAGAGCGTCCGAATCTTATCCTCCATTCGTACCTCCAAGGCTTCGAATTTAGCATTGATTACCTCCTTAGATGCCATAGTATATGCCCCTAAATCTATGATGTTAAGATCTTTCTTTTGTTATTGGGTTAAAGGCATGTATAGGTTGAGAGAAGTGATGGTCAAAAGGGTTGGTGGATTGGTGGATATAGGCTGCGGTTTAGGCTTGTTTTGTGGCTGTTTTGGGAGCAGTTTGATGGTGTGGTTTGGTAGAGTTTTAGGGCTGTGGATGAATATTTTGGATCTATGGTAGATAGTAGCAAAGGTTTGACAGAAATCCGTGGAAGTTGCAGCAAGTATGTGTTGTCTTGTAAGAGTAGAATTATCGTCGAAGAAACAACGGTTTCTCGACATAATTTCCACAAAAAACTTGAGAGAATTGAGGAGGGAATTGATAGAAAAATCACAGTTTATATGACAGCAAGGATGTCTAATTTAATCAAGAAAATTTCAGTAGTATAACAGCAAGGAAATTGGTGCAAGTTGCGATTGCAGAATTCTCGTTGAAAAATTTCAGCGGTTTACGACGAAAATTTACAGCAACACAAAATTATTTTTAGAGATGAATTCCTTAATAAATCAATCTTAGATGGAAGCCAAGATGATCTATGAAGTGTATAAGAAATTTCATTCAAAAAAGATTGCAAATAGATGGGTTAAGGCAACAATATGCGGCTGAAATTTTCTGTAGCACAGATTTTTAAGTATAGCAGATTGAATGTAAAAGATCTGTGGTTTATATTGAGATTTTTTTGATGAAACCAAAGGGAAATCCACTGTTAGGAAGTGTCAAAGCTATCATAAAAATTTCATAGAGATTTGGATAGATACAACGTATATCAGGTTTAAACAAACAGTGCTATGCGGCTGAAATTTTACAGTGCAGATTTTCAAGTATAGCAGATTAGACGTAAAATATCAAAAGTTTATATTGAGAATTTTTTGACAAAACCAAAGGAAATCTGCTGTTAGGAAATGTCAAAGATGTCATAAAAATTTCATAAAGATTTGGATAGAAAATACACAGTAGCAAGATCAAACAGACGGTGCTATACGGTTGGAATTCTACAATGTATCTTTCGTCGTAGAGATGAAAACTTTATGACGAAAAGTTTATGCAGCAATTTAGGAATAATTTTTTTTGGATTTTCAAATGAGGATAACTAAATTACAGCAGCAGTAAGGTAGAAAACCAGAACCTATTGCAATTCACGGGGAGATCAAAGGATGATTCGTAGTGGTGGATATGATGGCGGAATTTGGCGACGATCTTTTAAGCAATTGTGGGAATTGCTTTGGGCGGTTCTACAGGGTTGATGGATGGCTGTGGAAGGGCAGCAAGATGCGAAGAACGCTGCTCTGATACCAGGTGTTAGAACCCTTGCAAATTCTAAACTTGTGGTTGATCTCTTTAGGGGATCGGCCTCCTTGGAACTCTATAGGGGTTCCTACCTCCAAGTTGCTGCTCAAAGGCTGCAGAAAAGATTCATATATTTCTTATGAAAAGAGGTGGAATACATGACTATTTATAGGGCTTCTAAACCCTAACTCCTAATAGGACTCTTACTTAAGACTCCTACTTCTAACCAACTCCTAATAGGACTCCTACTTCTAACCAACTCCTAATAGGACTCCTACTCAAGACTCCTATTCCTTTACAACTCCTTATTCTTCTCTAAGAAATAACCTCCTAACCCTAGCCGGCCACTTCACCTCTTTAATAGGGGTCGGCTTAGGTAGGTTTTACATGAATGTCCCTCTCAATTAGGACTCTCCTAGCTAGAGTCCTAACAATGACCTCTTCTTCTACTGGTTCAATCATAAGAAGTCTCCCTTTTCTACAGCGATGCTCATGGCTCCACGGCTCGTCGCAATGCCAACATAACCCCTTTGCAGATCGCTCCCGAAGTTCTTCTCTTGTTAACCTTTTCGGTGCAGGGACTCGGTTGATAGTAGGGGGGGCTGAGGGCTTTAGTATTGTAGGTCGAGGAGTGATCCTAGTCCTCCGCGCTTCATGGTTCAATCGCTCCTCTTGAAGTCGTACGAAAGAGATGGCTGCCATAAGCGTGTATGGTTGTTGCGTCTTAACTTCTCCCTGGATCTCCGGCTTTAAGCCCACAATAAAGGTCCCCAATAGCTGTTTTTCAGACCAATCATGAGTTTGATTAGATAACCTTTCGAACCTGGTTTGGTACTCCTAAATGGTGGAGGTTTATCGGATCTTTGCTAGTTGTCTGTCAATGTTCTCGTAATAAGTTGGTCCGAAGCGGTTCAGTAGTCCTTCTTTGAATTATCGCTATGAAAGGACTCCATAAGTTTGTTCAAACCAGTCAAACCATTGTATGGCATCCCCTTCAAGATGTATAGCTGCAATTTCCACCATAGATGCAGCCGTAGTTTTATGGTACCGAAAATATCGCTCCGCGCGCGAGATCCAACCAATTGGGTCCCTTTCTTCCCATCTAGGAAAGTCCACTCTCTTGCATGAATAATTGGGGTCGGTCATAGAGACTCTCCTCTCTTGTGATTTCTTCGAGCTTGGTGGTCGGCCCAAACTGAATTCGGTAAGGAGAGTCCGAATCTTATCCTCCATTCGTGCTTCGAAGGCTTCAAATTTAGCATTGATTGCCTCCTCATATGCCATAGTATATGAATCCAAATTTGTGATGTTAAGATCTCTCTTTTATTGACGGGTTAAAGGCATTAGGTTTGTAAAAGAAAGGATTGTAAAAGATATAGGTTGAGAGAAGTGATGGTTGAAAGGGTTGGTGGATTGGTAGATGTAGGCTGCGGTTTAGGTTTGTTTTGTGGCTCTTTTGGGTGCAGTTTGAGGGTGTGGTTTGGTGGAGTTTTAGGGTTGTGGATGAAAGTTTTTGATCTGTGGTTGATGGCAGCAAAGGTTTGATAGAAATCAGTGAAAGTTTGCTGTAGAATTGTGTTGTCTTGTAATAGCAGAATTGTCATCGAAGAAACAGCGGTTTCTCGATGAAATCTCCACCAAAAATTTGAGAGATTTGAGGAGGGAATTGACAGTAATATCTTAGTTTATATGACAACAAGGATGTCCAATTTAATCAAGAAAATTTTGTAGAGGTTTGGACAGAGAAAATATAGTATCAAGATCAAACAAATAGTGCTATGCGGCTGAAATTCTGCAATATATCTTTTGTTGTAGAGATGAAAACTTTGTGACGAAAAGTTTATGCAGCAATATAGGAACAAATTTTTTTTTTTTTGGATTTTCGGATAGGTATAACTAAATTGCAACAACAGTAAGGTAGGAAACTAGAACCTGTTGCAATTCACAAGGAGATCAAAGGATGATCCGCGATGGTGGAGATGATGGCAGAATTTGGCGATGATGCCAAGAACACTGCTCTGATACCAAGTGATAGAACCCTTGCAGATTCTAAACTTGGGGTTGATCTCTTTACGGGATCGGCCTCCTTGGAACTCTATAGGGGTTCCTCCCTCCAAATTGCTGCTCAAAGGCTGCAGAAAAGATTCATCTATTGCTTAAGGAAAGAGAACGAATACATGGCTATTTATAGGGCTTCTAAACCCTAACTCCTAATAGGACTCCTACTTAAGACTCTTACTTCTAACCAACTCCTAATATGACTCCTACTCAAGACTCCTATTCCCTTACAACTCCTAATTCTTCTCTAAGAAAAAACCTCCTAACCCTAGCTGACCTCTTCATCTCTTTAATAGGGGTCGGCTTAGGTTGGTTTTACATTAATGTCCCTCTCAATTAGGACTCTCCTAGCTAGAGTCCTAACATACTACTGCGTGACATTTAACACTAGAAGGTACTACCGCTCAGTCTAGGCAGTACAACCGCCTGATAGAGCTCGGAAACTAAGCTTTGGCGGTACCACCGCTTGATAGGGGCAGTACCTGTAACATCCCTCATTTCTGAATTTTCGTATAAGTTTCTAATTGTAATGTAAGTATCTATTTTAAATTTGATAAAAAGTCAAAGTATGAATATGAGAACTTATTCATAAGAGTCGGAGGATTTGTTAAAAAAAAAAAAAAATCTGAGGACCTATATGTAAACCCTAAGGATCTAATCATAAATATAATAAATACAAGGACTAAACTACAAAATGCACAAAAATACAAATCCCACCGTTTAAGCCTCTCTGCCTTCGTTCATAAGGAACCAGAGAAGGCAGCTACGTGGAAGCACAGGAGAAAGAGAGAAAGAAGAAGAGAAGAAAGAGGGGTAAGAAGAAGAAGAAAAAAAAATTGGGGCTTTGAGGTTTCTTGCTCAAATCTTCTTATTTAGGGTCAAAATTCTCAAAGGCAAGTGTTCTAACCCCATCCTACAGAAGTATTAGTCTATGTTCCTATATTGATTCTGAAATATTTATGCTTAGAACCTAATATTTCTCTCTTTTGGACAAAAAACCAAGGATCTGAATTTTTTTCGGTAAACTGACCCCTATACACTGTTTCAGCTATAATTTTTAGCACCAAAGGTGGATTCAGACAGGACCGAGTTTTTTTGAAATTATAGTCCTATATCTTTCTTTTGACACTGATTTTGTAGATTTTGGACACCGAATACTTACCCAAACATCTGTTTCAAATGAGCCTATAGATGCTGCAGAACAGTGATCCAAATTTCTGACCTTTCGATACTAAAATACCTATAAGTCCCTGTTGGAAATTCTGATTTGTACCAAAATGACTTCGTCCGAAACTAGACTTATAGACCTTTCTTTTAAAATATAGTTTGAAAATTTTGGAATTCAAATGCCTACTCTATTATCTATTGAATCCGACCCTATGAATTATGCAAAACAGTGATTGTGTTTTTGACCTTGTGTTACCAAATCAAAGGTAACTCCTTGTTGGAAACCATGATTCGTACAAAACTTATTTCAATAGAAAATAGATTGATATATCTTTCGACAATAGCCTTCTTGAGGGTATTGGAGCATAATTGATAATCTGAAGTATTTGTTCAATGTGCCTCTTGAATTCTGTCAGAAATCGAGCTTTGGTCGATTTCGCGTATTCTGTTTCATTCGTTTGGAAATAGATTCCATTCAGTCCCTTTCACTCAATTGAGGCTTATGTTGGTGCTTGAATTCTGGTTTGATCTTGTCTGTAAATTATTTACATTCTTGAATCCTTTTGTGTAATGTTTATGCTATATCACATTGATACATATAGGCACATATATATCCCATTGTTCCGCATTTGCTTTCGATATGTGCCTATTTTAGTTTCATTCCTTTGGATATTGAATTCATCTAACCTTCTTATTTGAATTGAGCTATATATGATTGCTTGGAATCCGTATATACTCTTGCTCTCATTTCATTCCAAATCTGAACACATTTGTGAGAGATTGTTGCTTGCATCGTACTGATTCGAAAAGGCACATGTACGTTTGTTGTTCCGCGTGTGCTTCCGATATATGCTATTTTTTATTCATACTGCCCTTTTGTACTCTGGTGTTGTGGGATAATGTGAACCTTTGCCAGAAATGGTAAAGGGAGTTATGCATAGAGCCTGCGATGCTATACCGGCCCCCTCTGACTTCACCTAGACGTGGGTGGATGGAGCTCCCAGACGTGGGAGACTTCTGTCTGGTGGTCATTCAGAAATGGATGAATCACATTCTGTCTGTGGTCCCACTACACCTTCTGTATGTTTGATATGATATCCAGAGCTTTGGTTATGTGTTTCTGTACATGCTTTGGATAAGAATGATATGAATGCAACGTCAAAGACGACGTTTGAGCTTCTGTTTGGTATTTGATATTGATATGCTCCGAAATGTTCCATATGTCGTCGATATGCTCCGGAATATTTCATATGCCATTGATAAGCTCCGATATGTTTCATTTGTTATTGATATGCTTCGAAATGTTCCATACGCCATTGATATGCTCCGAAACATTTCATATGCCATTGATAAGCCCCGATATGTTTAATTTGTTATTGATATGCTTCGAAATGTTCCATACGCCATTGATATGCTCCGGAACATTTTATATGCCATTGATAAGCTCCGATATGTTTCATTTGTTATTGATATGCTTCGAAATGTTCCATACGCCAATGATATGCTCCGGAACATTTCATATGCCATTGATAAGCTCCGATATGTTTCATTTGTTATTGATATGCTTCGAAATGTTTCATACGCCATTGATATGCTCCAGAACATTTTATATGCCATTGATAAGCTCCGATATGTTTCATTTGTTATTGATATGCTTCGAAATGTTCTATACGCCATTGATATGCACCGGAACATTTCATATGCCATTGATAAGCTCCGATATGTTTTATTTGTTATTGATATGCTCCAAAACGTTTCATTCGTTGCTGATATGCTCCGATTACTCTATGCCCCATCTGTTATGAACCAAATATGTATGATTGAAATGACAATTGTGATTCTGCACCTAATGATATTACGTCTATGAATTCGTATATTCTACCTTGCATTTTGAAACTTTATCTCTTTGGAAGTTGTCCTCTTTTGACATGGATATGTTAGTCACTTGCTAAGCTCTTTATGCTCACCCCGTTGTTGTATAAATTTTTCAGAATAGCGTATCGCTTGCTTAAATATTAAGATCGGGCTGAGGTAGTGGAAAGTTAGAAGATTTTGGGCAGATCTTTATTAGCATATATGTATTTGTTGTATAAGCCACTCTATATCTAATGAAATGTTGACGATGAATCTAAACTTGTGGATTTTGTGTAAGTTAAAGGATCTCTCATGTTTAGGATTTTGGAATGTTAAGTTAAATTCGTGTAATGATATGAACTTATGGTAAACGTTGGTTTGGTGATTGCATAGACTTCCCCACTTGTGAATTTATGTTGTGGTTTTTAATTTGATGAGTTGGGTTCAGATTTTATGAATCATCGAGCAATGTGTTGTATGTTTATAAACTGCGCAGGTTTTATATATATGAATTTGATAGAATGTTTTCAGTGTCCTCAAATGTTAGTTTGGATCCTGGATTAGTTTGTGATGAAAATTTTTAATATCATGGATATTTTTGAGGGGCGTGACAAAGGTGGTATTAGAGCATAGTTTGAGGATTACTGAAATATTTTATATATTGACATGCAAAATATATTGAGGTCTAGTGAACTATAGTGATCGGTGGAAATTTTCTTTGATTCATTTTAGGAATCTCGGATGATGAGGACATTTGGTCCTCCTATTTCATTTGTTTCTGATTAATTTAGGAGAATGAAAGGGTTGATCGAGGATACTAAATCAGAGTAGCGCAATGAAAGCTTGGTGGACCTAATTTCATTGGTGGTAGAAAAAGGGATGATACAAACGGAGAAGATATTTGATGTACCAAATTATTCTGATGATCGAAAGATTTCTTTTGCCACCTTATATTGGAAGTAGAGGCTGATCATTAATGGGAACAATGAAAAAAAAAAAAATTTGAAGATCAGTGGCAAGAATGATAAGGACAAGTTTACCAATAAAAATATGATTGGAAATGAATTAGAAAGTAATAACAAGAGGATCAAGACATTTGGATTTGAAATGGGAAGTCACCACAAAAGACTCAATCACGTGTGAATTGCAAGTTAAATTATGAAACAAGTTTGTGTTTTCGGGTGACTGGAGTCTATTTTGCTTGTGGAAAGTTGGATCATGAAATAAAAGACTGCCCATTGAATAAGAAGAAAGAGTCACTGCCTCATAAATCATCAGCCCATGTCAGAGTGTATGCTATCACTGAATATGATTCTAAAACTTCTGAATCAGTAGTCAAAGGTATTATGCATGTTTATGAAAGAATGTAAATATTTGTTTGACCATGGGTCCTACATACGATTTGATTCGTAACATGTTGCTTATCACTTGGGCATTCAACCTAGACCACTGCATTATTTGATATATATAAAATATGATCATTGGAGGTTCTTTGATAATGAACTTGAATCTGGTCCTCTTGTTTGATTTTAATTGGAGAACTTGAACTTTTGCTGATTTAGTTCTCCTAGAGATTTGGAACTTTGATATTATACTTGGTATGGATTGACTATCTTCTTATCATACCAGTATGGATTGGTATATAACAAATGATCACTTTTTATATATTTGATCAGTCGATCTTTTATTTTGAAAGTATTGGACATGATTTATCTCTTTGCCTAATGTATCCCAGAATGACTTGCTTGGATTACCTCCAAACGTGACTTTGCTTTTGATTTGATCCTTGGGACAATCCCAATATCTAAGCCTCTCTACACAATGATATCATTTTAGTAAGTGGAATTAGAAAAGCAACTACAAGGACTATTAGATTAGGATTTTATTTGGCTTAATATTTCATCATGGGGTGCTCCGGTGTTAGTTAAAAAGATAGAGGGAACATTGAGGCTTTGTATTGATTATGGATAGTTGAATCAGGTGACCATCAAAAACAAGTAGCCCATACCCAGAATTGATGATTTATTTGATCAACTGTAGGGTGCATGAGTATTCTCTAAGATTGACCTAAGGTAAGGTACTATCAGTTGAAGATCAAGGAGGAGGATATTCCAAAAATAGTTTTCAAAACTCGATATGGTCACTATGAATTCTTGGTGATGTCTTTTGGTTTGACTAATGCCCCTGCAACTTTTATGGAACTAATGAATAGGATATTTCAACTGCTCTTGGATGGCTATGTAATTGTATTTATTGATGACATATTGGTGTATTCAAGGAGTAATCAGGAGCATGAGGAACACTTGAGAAATGTATTGTCCATACTAAGAGAAAAGAAGTTGTATACGAAGTCCAGCAAATGTGAATTGTGGTTGAATGAAGTTGCTTTCTTAGGCCATGTGATTTCAGGGAAGGGTATATCTGTTGATCCAAAGAAAATAGAAGTTGTAGTTGAATAGGAAGTACCAATAAATGTAATAGAAATTAGAAGCTTCTTGGGCATGGCAGGTTATTACAGGAGATTTGTGGAGGGATTTTCTTGAATCGCTCAACCTCTCACCAAACTCACTAAAAGGAATGTGAAATTTGTATGGGGTGATGATTGTGAGCAAAGTTTTCAAGAGTTAAAAAGAAGATTGACTAGTGCTCCTATTCTCACTATTCCAAGTGGTAGTGAGGGATTTGTAGTTTATACTGATGCTTCAAGAAAGGGCCTTGGATGTGTTTTGATGTAGGAAGGGAGAGTGATTGCTTATGCTTCTAGGCAACTAAAAGGTTATGAATTGAATTATCCAACTCATGATTTGGAATTGGCAGCAATTATTTTTGCTCTAAAGATTTGGAGACATTATTTATATGGTCGATAATTTGAAATCTTTATTGATCACAAGAGTTTAAAATATATTTTCACTCAGAAAGAGTTAAACATGAGGCAACGAAGATTGATAGAACTTCTGAAGGATTATGATTGTGCCATCCGTTATCACCCGGGCAAAGCCAATGTTTAGCTGATGCACTTAGTAAAAAATCTACAAGTTTTATGGCTAGTCTGGTCATGAAGCAATGGAAGTTATTAGAAGAAAATTTTGATTTGAAGGTTTTGAGGAAAGAGCAAGACTCGATGATATTGATGGCCTCCATTCAAGTGCAATCTGATTTAATTCAACAAATTAAGGAAGGATAATTACGAGATCCACATTTAAACTACTTAGGAATGAAGTAGAAAAGGAATTGAAGCCAAAATTTCAAGTTTCAAAGGATGGCCTATTGAGATTCGGGGAGAGAGTATATATACCAAATGAACCAGAAAGTCATATTTCAAAATACACCATGCATCCAAGGAGCTAGAGTTATGATAAATTTAGAGGACTAATTTTTTTTTTTAAGGGGGGGAGAGTGTAACATCCCTCATTTCTGAATTTTCGTATAAGTTTCTAATTGTAATGTAAGTATCTATTTTAAATTTGATAAAAAGTCAAAGTATGAATCTGAAAACTTATTCATAAGAGTTGGAGGATTTGTTAAAAAAAAAAAAAATCTGAGGAACTATATGTAAACCCTGAGGACCTAATCGTAAATATAATAAATACAAGGACTAAACTATAAAATGCACAAAAATACAAATCACACCGTTTAAGCCTCTCTGCCTTCGTTCATAAGGAACCAGAGAAGGCAGCTACGTGGAAGCACAGGAGAAAGAAAGAAAGAAGAAGAGAAGAAAAAGGGGGAAGAAGAAAAAAAAAAAAAATTGGGGCTTTGAGGTTTCTTGCTCAAATCTTCTCATTTAGGGTCAAAATTCTCAAAGGCAAGTGTTCTAACCCCATCCTATAGAAGTATTAGTCTATGTTCCTATATTGATTCTGAAATATTTATGCTTAGAACCTAATATTTCTCTCTTTGGACAAAAAATCAAGGATCTGAATTTTTTTCGGTAAACTGACCCCTATACACTGTTTCAGTTATAATTTTTAGCACCAAAGGTGGATTCAGGCAGGACCTAGTTTGTTTGAAATTAGACTCTTATATATTTCTTTTGACACTGATTTTGTAGATTTTGGACACAGAATACTTACCCAGACATCTGTTTCAAATGAGCCTATAGATGCTGCAGAATAGTGATCAAAATTTCTGACCTTTTGATACTAAAATACCTATAAGTCTCTGTTGGAAATTCTGATTTGTACCAAACTGACTTCGTCCGAAACTAGACTTCTAGACCTTTCTTTTGACATATAGTTTGAAAATTTTGGAATTCAAATGCCTACTCTATTATCTGTTGAATCCGACCCTATGAATTCTGCAAAACAGTGATGTGATCTGTGGGTAATTGGCTCTCCTGGAGTAATCAAGGTGCTGCTAACAGAAAAATAATGGCTCGACTTGATAGGTGTTTGATTAATCATGAATGGTTAACAGTTTACCCAGATTCACTTCTTGAGTATGGTGCTCCTTTGTTTTCTGACCATTCTTTAATGTATATACACGCAGACAAAGCGACACCAAGAGGCAAAAAACCGTTTAGATTCTTTAACATGTGGAGTACTCATCCTCAATTTCTTGATGTTATCAGATCTGCTTGGAATGTTAATGTGCATGGATCTCCCCCTTACATCTTATGTCAAAAGCTCAAAGCCTGTAAAGCAGCACTAAAGGAGTGGAATACAAATACCTTTGGCAATATTACTACCACAGTTCAATTTTGCAGGAAGGAACTAATGTCATTGCAACATGAGCTGCAACTTCAGCCAAATGATGAGAATATTATCTACAAAGAGACAGAAGCCAGAAATAACTTCATGCAAGCCTTAAAACAGGAGGAAAGTTTTGTAAAGCAGAAGTCTCGACAGCATTGGCTTACACTAGGAGATTCCAATACTAAATTTTTCTATGCTTCAATTGCTACTCGAAGGGCTGTTAACCGTATCAGCAAATGCAGAGACAAAGATGATAATCTTATTGAGAATTTAGAAGAGGTTAAAGCACACACAGAGCAATTTTTTTATTCCTTACTCAATCAAGCTGGGAAAACTAATAACATTCATGTGGAGCCGACTAGAAAACTTGATTCGGAAGCTATTTCAATCCTCAATGCCCCAATTACTGACGACGAAATTGTATGTGTTGTGTTTAAGTCACCAAAGCACAAAAGCCCAGGTCCAGATGGATTTCCAGCTGAATTTTACCAAACTGCTTGGTCTATTATTGGAAATGATGTGATCAAGGCTTGCCAACATTTTTTCTCTTCATGTCATATTCTTAGAGAGATGAATTGCACCTTTATTTCTTTAATTCCGAAGAATGCAGGGGCTGATTCACTAGAGAACTATCGACCCATATCATTATGCAACTTTATTTACAAGATCATCTCCAAAGTATTAGCAAATAGAATGCAAAAGGTAATACACAAGATCATTAGCCCAAATCAAGCTGCTTTCATCAAAGGGAGAAGTATACATCATAACATTTTGCTTGCTAATGACTTGGTCAAAGATTTGCATTCAAAAGCAAGAGGGACAAAAATATGTTTTAAAGCTGATTTACGGAAAGCCTTTGATTCAGTTAATAGGAAATTTATCTATAAGATGCTCCTCGATATGAACTTCCCACAGCAATGGGTTAATTGGATTCAATCTTGCCTGGAAACTCCAAAGTTTTCGATACTCTTTAATGGCTCACCTATTGGTTTTTTTGGGAGCACGAATGGCATCCGACAAGGTGATCCACTCTCTCCGTATCTCTTTACTATTGCGATGGACGGACTTAGCTGTATGTTGGAACATGCAGTCTTAAATGGCAGCATAAAGGTACCCAATGCTGGCTCTATTCATATATCACATATAACATTTGCAGATGATTTACTTATCTTTCTCCAAAATGATCCAACTTCAGTAAAGAACCTGGCTACTATTATGAATGACTTTGGTATGGTTTCTGGACTTCAGTTAAATCATGCGAAAAGTAAAGTATATATGAGCCCTCACGTTGAGAATAAGGTCTTTATTGCACAAACTTTGGGGGTTAGTGAGGGAAGCCTGCCAGTTCCTTATTTGGGTCTCCCGCTCATATCCACAGGCATTCACAAAACCCACTGTCAGCCTATCCTACAAAAAATAAAGAATAGAATTTCTTCTTGGAAAAATAGGCTTCTATCAAAAGCAGGACGACTCGAACTCATCCGTTCTGTATTGCACTCCTACTCTATATATTTGTGTAATGCATTTCTTCTGCCTACTGGACTTCTCCAAGATATTGAACGGTTATTAATGAACTTCTTCTGGAATGGCACAAATGATAAGGCAATGCATATGGTAAATTGGGATAGCATTTGCAAACCGAAAGATGAAGGGGGGCTAAATTTGAAAAATACTAGAGATTGGAATCAAGCATGCTTGGTACAACAATTGTGGGATCTTTTGCAAAACAAATGTTCCTTATGGTCACAATGGGTTTCTGCTAGGTATCTTTCAAAGGAATCAATCTGAGAAATTTCAACAAGAACATACCACTCTTCAGCTTGGAAAGGAATTTTAAAGGCAAGGAATTGGCTAATCAAACACATTTCTTATGCAATCTCTTCTGGAACTAGTACTAATATGTGGTACGATCCTTGGGTGAATGGGAAGAGTATATTTCAATTATATGGCGACAGAATACGAAAAGATCTTGGGGCTCCCAAAGATTGGAAGGTTTCCGAGTTCATTGCTAACGGTACCTGGTGTCTCCCTAATCCTATTTCTCCCGAAATGTTATCACTTTGGCCGACTATCATAGCTATTCCAATCAGGAACAACTCTTCAGATATACTTATTTGGCCTCATGACAATGGCAAATTTAGTGCCACATCCGTATGGAATCAAATTAGACAAAGAAATAACAAGTGGGTCCCAAGCAGTTGGACATGGGATCGACCGGGATCACAAAGACACTCCTTATGTACATGGCAGGCCCTTCTCAATAAACTACCTAAAATAAACAATATGAAAAGAAGAGGTATCTATCATGTTAACCGATGCTCCCTTTGTTTGCAACAAGAAGAAACTGTTGACCACCTTTATTTTGCTTGTAATTATACAAAATGGATATGGAAGGAGATTCTCCAGCGATTTGAACTCAATAGACTGCCGCAACCAAACTTGCACCAAGAACTAGGCGACCTTATGCAATGTTTCTCAAGAAAAGGGCCACTTACACAACTGGCAAAGGTTACTTTCAAATGCGCTATTTGGTGGATGTGGAAGGAGAGATGTAATAGAATCTTTGAATGTCAACACACAAACAATGCTCAGCTCTTGAAAGAGATTATTAGAGACTCAAGATCCTGTATGGAGCATGATCTCAAAATCGAGCACTTCACCCGAAGAGAAAAAGATATTTTTATCAAATTTAATTTTGCTATTAGCTAAAGATCTTGGGAATGATGTCAAATAATGTACCCACAGGTAGTTATAGTCTACAGCATGTGTAGTCATAACTATCGCATTCGCACTCTATGAGTTAATTGGTTTTGTCTATGACTTGTATAGATAAAGCTATTTGTAGAATCTTTACATATAATCAATTTACTTTTACTTACCAAAAAAAAAAAAGAAGTGTATCATCATCAGAAGTAAACTCTCGAGCTTCATTTTCATATTTGTTATGTCTACTGTGAAGTTCATCGATTATCTCATTTTTTTCTTGTAGGCTACTCAGCAATTTTCGTAGCTGCAGCCTCAACGACTCAGCGTCATCTTCATGATCGCTACCTTCACCAACTACATCTTTTCCATTCCGCCTTGCCATGATCTCTAGCCTTTAGCTCTGATACCAAACTGATACCGGGGAGGGAAAAATGCAGTATGGATGTCGATAGAAAACCGATATAACAGTTGTTCAGATAGAAAATGTCACAAAAGGCAAGGAACGCACTTTTGAAGAAACTTCGATAAAACGATATATAGCTCACCACCAAGTTTAAAAATCAAAAGGGATACAGAAGATCACCACCCTAATGATAATAAACAAGGATATAGAACTGAAAGCGAAAGACTCACCACTCAAGGACGCATCCAAGAGATACAGAGTTCAAAAGAGCACTTCAAGAGAGCTTCTGCCAATATCCTCAGTTTTCTAAAGTCCTTTCTAAGTCCTAAACACCAAAATAAATACTAGTGCATGAAACAACCCTTCATGCATAGGGAATTTCGAAATTAAGTGTTTACAACTTCTAACCAACTATTTTAATGCACTCATTGGTAATGAAGAAATGTTCACAACTGCCAACCAACTCCTTTAATGCATTCCTTTGTCTTGAAGAAAAGCACCTTGAAACAGCTTTAACTTTGTGCAGAGAATATGCTGATGAGCTGTCATTTTTTAGTGTGCTGAGATAAAGATTATGAGGCATCATTATTGACTGAAAAAGATACTAGATCATAATCAAGGCTCATATAATCATATTGTAGTAAATTAGACACTCCCGTGTCACCACCGTCTGCAGTCTGATACTGGGCGGTACCACTACCCAGTCTAGCGGTACCACAGACAAGAAGACTGTGCTGGGTGGTACCATCGACCAGACTGGTGGTACCACCGCCTGACACGGTCTCGGAGACTGTGCCACGATGGTTTCACCTATTTGGTCACTGTTTGAGCCTTTCTCTTAGCCCAACCAGCTCAAAATTGGGCCCAACTATCCCCTAATTGGGTTTGCCCAATTCTAATCTCAATTATATGCTAAATATGAATTTTAATACATTTACTAAGCTAAACAAAGTCTGTAAGTCAAGTTTTCTTCCGACGATCTTTCAACGAACTTCCGACGATCTCTCGGCAATGTTTCAACGGACTCCCGTCAAGCTCCTAGACTTTGCAATGATCTTCTTGGCAAGTTCCGACGAGCTTCTATGGTAAGCTTCTGGACTTCTCGGTTGGTTCCCGCAGAATTTCTGATAATCTGTCATGGACTTAGCTAGTTTTGCCTAAGTCGTGCGGCACCCTTGCGTGTCCGTCCGCAAAGGTCAACCTCCCCAAAGCCTCCCATGGTCCCTTAAGACCTACAAAAGAGAAAACTGGTTAGAGAAAATGCCTCACTCGGGATCCATAAGCAAACATTCCAAGAAACACTTCATAGACAATGAAAATTACAAACTGACTTTGCAAGCTCTGAACAGTTGCACAATAAAGTGTCAAAATGGTCCACTACATACCGAAAATCTCTCATAAGTGTCCACATGATACAACCTTTATTTACAAGCCTAAAGCGGCCACCAAACCCAACTAAAATGGGACTATTAAGCCTTCGGTCGTCCCTCTACATGCTGTGTAAAGCGTGAACATACCAAAAGACACAGACATACATAAGTATTACATCAAACTTCATGTTTAGAAGTTTATCCGTGACAGAACATCCGGACTTCCAACAAACTCTTGGACTCCCAACGAAAATGCATTCTTGACTCCGAGACTTCATTTTGCTTTATGCCTTGCTATCATAGTTAATCCTATACATGTAAAAACATACTTTGATCTAGACAAGTAATACTAAGCATTAACCATGTTGTCCGGCATGTCATTGGTCCCTCGACGATTTCTCCGATTCTTCGACGCATCGTCCTCTCTTGTGGCCTATTGCCCAATCTGTTAGGATCAAGAGCACTAAGAGGGGGGGGGGGGTGAATTAGTGCAGCGGAAAACTTTTGACGATTAAAAAGGTGTTCGTACGATAAAAGCGATTTCGGTAGAAAAGCTGATTCGTAAATCTCTTTAACTTGTAATCAAGCGAGATGTAGTTAAAGGAAATCTATGAAGGCAGTTTGCAATTATGATGAAAGTTAAAATGTAAGCGCAAACTGAAATATGATGTTCGTATGATAAAACTGATTTACGTCTAAAGGCCGATTCGGAAAATACTGAACTTTAAAACACGATCGTAAATGTGCAGAAGGCAGTAAGCTATTGAAGAGGTTTGCAGTAAGGATAAGATGCTCAAAGTAAATGCAAACCGAGATTTAGAGTGGTTCGGTTAATCTTGACCTACATCCACTTTTGGCTTCCTCTACCGATGTCTACTAGAGGCCTTCCTTCAATAGGCGAAGGCCATCCACCCTTTTACAGTTTCACTCCTTTTGACGGGCTTAGGAGACAACCCTTACAGAATTTTCTCTCCTCTCTTTAAAGATTAGAACTTGGAAGAAAAGAGGCAGAAGAAATTTTGGCCTTTACAACAATTTTGAGCTCTAAAAATCACAAAATAAGATCAGGATTTTGGTGTGTTTTTGGTGCTCTTTCAGTGCTAAAAGGGTGGGGCATTTATAGGTGTCACGCCCCCCCCCGAATTATCACTTTTAGGAGGTGTGACCCTGTCTAAAATCAATAATATTATAATTCATCATCAATTCAATCCAGGATCCAATCTAACAATTTGAGGATACTAAGAATCATTCAAAATCAATATTCACAATTCATAAACCTGTACGTTATATAAATCATAATCCACTTCACTCAAAGATTCACAAAATCTAACGGTAACTCAACTAAACATCAACCACAACACAAATCCATAATCATAGAAATATATACAATCATAAAAAAGATAATTAGATAATTATTTACCGTGAGTTCTTATCCTTATACAACTTAAACTTATCATTCCATACACATGAGCGGTCCTTTAAACTTTTACAACACATAAGTATCAACAGATTCCTTAACATTACATCAGAAGTAAAGTATACTGTACAACAAAAACCTATCATCCAACAAAGATTAGCTCAAAAATCTTCTAGCCTTTCACTGCTTTAACCCAATTCTAGCTTTTCAGTGCGTGACAAGCTACCCTGAAAAAATTATATAGCAACAGGGTGAGCATAAAGAGCTCAGCAAGCGTCTAACATATACATGGCGATAGGAGAAGTTCAAGCAGGCTTAGTATCAAGATACAAAAGTAGAAATACAAGTGTTCATTTGGAATTATCTCATTTGATATAAAATCACAAAGGTTTACCTCATTCAAAAACAAGCATTAGACATAACAATAGGAGAAGGGAAAATGGGAGAATTTCGTTGGCAAAAGAAATATTTAGGCATGTATCAAATGGCACATGAAGCATTTAGGTGCATATCAAAGGCGTAAGAGTGTTTGGGGGCATGATAATGACAAACGAAACACTTCAAAGTATAACAAGTGAACCGAATAATAAACACAAGCTTGTATGACATTTTTGATGTAGCATGCATTCCATTTTTATCCAAAGCATAATATGAACTCATAAAAAAAGCTTTGGATATCATATCAATAAATATAGAGGGCACTGTGGGACCACATATATAATGTGATTCATCCATTTTTGGATGACCACCAAGCATAAGTCTCTCACGTCTGGGAGCTCCATCCACCCACGTCTAAGTGAAGTTAATGGGGCCGGTAGAGCAATCGCAGGCTCTAAGCATAACTCTCTTTATCATTTCTGACAAAGGTTCACAATATCCCACAAGACACCAGAGTACAAAAAGGGTAGTATGAATAATAACATTGGCACATATCAGAAGCACATGCGGAACAACGAAGATATGCATGTGCCTTTATCAAACAAGGTAATGCATACAAAGCATTACATAATAAATTTCAGATATATATAACAACTTCAGGATGAACAATATAAGAATTTCAAAGGACTAGTATAATGCTCAATTGAAGAAGAATTTTGTAGAAATCAAATTTCCAATAGGATGAAAATTGAATAGGCAAAACCCAACAAAGTTTTTAATTCTGATAGAATTTGAAAGGTACATTTCCTAAATTGTTTGAGTGACCAAGCATGCTCCAAATCACTAAAAATAGATGTCCTTGGAAATTTGTATCAATCTATTTTCGAATGAACTCAGATTTATAATTTTTTGAGTTCTTAACAGGAGGTTACAACAAATAGAGTAAAGGAAGGTCAGAATTGATCTTCCCTATTTTGCAGACTTGATAGAATCATTTTAAATAGATGTTTCAGAAGGAAAACATACTTCAAAATTTCTAATCTATATGTCAAAAGAAAGATATGCGAATCTAGTTTCGAAAGAACTAAGTTTTGCATAATTCAGAATTTTCACTAGAGAGTTATGAGCAATTTAGTAATAGAAGGTCAGAATTGATCATCTCTGTTTTGCAGAATTGATAGAGTCAATTTAAACAGATGTTTCAGAAGGCAAAAGTACTTCAAAATTACTATATTATATGTCAAAAAAACGATATACGAATCTAATTTCAAAAGAACTAAATTTTGCATAATTCAGAATTTTTACTAGAGAGTTATGAGCAATTTAGTTACAGAAGGTCAGAAATTTCAGTCCCTATTTTGCAGAATTTGTAGGGTTAATTGAAACAGAAGTCTTAGTAGGCATTTAAACTCCAAATCATTCAATCTAAGTGTCAAAATATAGATATTTGAGTCTAATTTCAAATGGATTAGGCTTTGCCTAAATCAGAGTTTAGTGCTAAAAGTTAGATCCAAAACAATGTATAGAAGTCAGATTACCGAAAATTTCATATTCATGGCTTTGTATCAAAAGGAAAGAAGGGTTTGGTACTAAGCTGAAATCTTTTGAATTATGAAGTATTCAAAGGAAAACAGAGATTAGGAATTCTGTAGGAAGAGGTTAGAACACTTGCCTTAGATGAGTTTGATTCCCAAATATAGGGAGTTGATGCAAAACTTCAAACAAAGTTTCCTCTTCTTCTTCTTCTCCTTCTTCGTTTTCTTCTTCTTTTCTTCTTCTTCTCCTCAAACTAACGTTGGCTGCAAAGTTTCTTTTTAATGGTGCCT
Organism: Musa acuminata AAA Group; assembly: GCF_036884655.1. Classification (NCBI taxonomy): domain Eukaryota; kingdom Viridiplantae; phylum Streptophyta; class Magnoliopsida; order Zingiberales; family Musaceae; genus Musa; species Musa acuminata. The sequence continues at coordinate 16,789,548 of NC_088359.1, forward strand.
TAAATTACTTAGGTTTGGCTCATGCTAAAATAGTGAGGTGGCAAGCATGCATGGGGGTTTAGGTATCAACTTTAGAATAAATACAAGTGAGTCATCCTTGTTAATGACACATGTCCTCCATTTTATTTTATTTTATTTTTATTTACTCAATTCTGAATATTCTATAAATTATATCAAAATTTTATTATTTACTCTTAGGTCCTTAGCCATAAATATTAATATAATATTATTTAATTAAAAAAAATTATTTAAATAATCCTCATATTTACAAACAAACATTTACTATTTTTTTTTTTAAATGGGGGATGTTACACTCTACCCTCCTTAAAAGAAAATTTAGTCCTCTAAATTTGTCATACCTCTTTCGGCGAAAAGATGAGGATAAGCTTTCTTCATTTCTTCCTCTAGCTCCCAGGTCGTTTCATTTGTAGAATGATGCTTCCAAATTACTTT